>NC_025993.2:185379908-185614908 GCF_000442705.2 Elaeis guineensis | reverse complement strand
TCATGCATCTTCTAGATAATGGGAGTTTCTATATGACTCTTTGGCTCCCAAGACTCTTAGACTCCTAACATTAATGATATTACATTTAAGTTTATTTACTAACACCCTCCCTTAAACTTAATTATATTTCATCCTTCATGCCAAGTAAGTTCTTGAGCTTGTGAAAAGAAAGTGGCTTAGTGAAGATATCGGCAACTTGATCATAAGTCTTTGCATAAGCTAACTCCATATTCTTCTCTTTTATATGCTCCCTTATGAAATGAAAATAGATGTCGATATGCTTACTCCTTTCATGATAGATCGGATTCTTTGCTAATGCCATTGCCGACTTGCTATCCACATATATCTTAGTAGCATCACCTTGAGAGAAATAGATATCTTGTAATAATCTTCTAAGCCATATAGCATGGCAAATACATGAAGATACTGCAACATATTCCACCTCACAAGTAGAAAGAGTCACAACAGCTTGTTTCTTAGAAAGTCAAGTGAATGCCGTATCATCCATATAGAAAATAAATTCGATTGTACTCTTTCTATCATCCGAATCTCTTCTCCAATCACTATCCGAATAACCAAAAAATTGAAAACATAAGAAGGAGAATACATTAATCCATGAGATATAGTACCTCGGATATAACGAAGAATTCTTTTTGCGGCCTTCCAATGTGTAGATTTTGGTTCCTCCATGAAATGACTTAATAAGCTAACTCTATATAGAATGTCCGATCTTGTGCATGTGAGATATCTTAAGCTTCTAACTAAGCTTTTATAAAGAGTAAGATCCATCACCCTATTTTCTTCAAATTTTGATAGTTTGACTCTACAATCAACAGGGTGCTTATTGGCTTGCAATTTTCCATCTTAAACCTCTTAAGAATCTCCTTTGCATATGCTTCTTGAGAAATGAAGATGCCTTCATTGTTTTGCTTGACCTCTAAGCCGAAAAAATATGACATTAGCCCCAAATCTGTCATCTCAAACTCTAAGGTCATAGTTTGCTTGAATTCTTCAAACATTTGAGGGTTGCTTCCTATAAAAATAAGATCATCCACATACAAAGAAACAAACAATATATCTTCATTATTCTTTTTCACATATAAGGCATGCTCATATGAATATTGCATGAAGTTATTAGCTTTGAAGTATGCATCAATTCTACTATTCCATGCTCTAGGTGCTTGTTTCAAGCCATAGAGCATCTTTTTCAACTTCAAAACTTTTTCTTCATGACCCTTCTTCACATACCTTTCGGGTTGATTCACATAAACTTGTTTTTCTAAAATTTCATTCAAGAAAGCTGATTTGACATCCATATGAAGAATTGGCCATTTGAATTGTGCTGCAATAGAGATAAGTAATCTTACAGTTTTCATCCAAATAACTGGGGTGAACACTTCTTTATAGTCGATACCGGCTTGTTGCTTGTAGCCTTTGACTACCAATCTTGCTTTGTACTTTTCTATATGTCCTTGAGCATTCTTCTTCTTCTTGTAAATTCATTTAACATCTATGGATTTATGGCCTTCGGGGAGAGTAGTAAGTTTCCAAGTATTATTTTTTTCTATTGCTTTGATCTCCTCATCCATGGCGGCTTTCCAAATCTTATCTTGTATTGCATCTTCAAAAGAAATATTTTTATTGTTAGCCAAATGACAAACGAGATTAAGTTCGTTTGTTACCTCATATAGCTCTTGCAAACTTCTTGTCTTCTTTTGCATTGGACTATCATCCAAAAGATGTGATACTCTAGAATGTGAAGATGAAGGTGGTGAAGAAACTTCAAACTGCACCTTTGATTCTTTCTCTTCTTCTTCTTTCTCTTCATAAAATAGCTCTTTGTTTGATTGTCAACTCCACATACCATCTTCATGAAACTCCACATCTCTACTAATATGAATCTTTTTAGTTTTTGGATCAAAGAGCTTATAAGTTTTAGATCGAGCATCATACTCTATAAAGATAAATTTTTTTACTCATCTTCAAGCTTCATTCTTCTTTGGTCTGGGGTATGAGCATAGGCGATACTCCCGAAAATCTTCAAGTGTGAGACACTAGGTTGTCTTCCACTCCATGCCTCTTGTAGAGTTATATTCTCTAGGCTCTTGGTAGGACATTGATTAAGCAAGTAGACTGCACAGTTTATGGCCTCCGTCCAAAATTCCTTCAGCATGACCTTCGTCTTCAGCATACTTTGAACCATATCAAGAATAATCCGATTTTTTCGCTCTGCCACTCCATTTTGTTGGGAAAAATAGGGTACCGTCAAGAATCATCGAATGCCATGCTCCTCACAAAAAATATTCGAATTCTTTGGATGTGAATTCGTCTCTACGATCGGATCGTAGGGCCTTGATGTAGTAGCCATATTTTTTTTCCACCATAGCTTTGTACTTTTTGAATGTGAAAAATACTTCAGATTTCTCCTTCAAAAAATACATCCAAGTTTTTCTACTAAAAT
Source organism: Elaeis guineensis (assembly GCF_000442705.2). NCBI lineage: Eukaryota > Viridiplantae > Streptophyta > Magnoliopsida > Arecales > Arecaceae > Elaeis > Elaeis guineensis. The sequence goes on along the minus strand of NC_025993.2, from coordinate 185,612,447 downwards.
CATCAATAAAAGTTAGAAAATAACGATGCTCTCCAAAAGATGTTGGAGAAATTGGCCCACATATATCGGTGTGGATGAGTTCAAGTGGCTTCTTTGCATGATAGGAAACTTCTTTGGGAAAACTCTTTTTTGATTGCTTACTAAGAACACACCCTTCACAAAATTATTCTGGAGAGTCAATATGGGGTAAGCCTTTCACCATCTTCTTGCTTGATAGTTGCTTAAGGCCACCAAAGTAAAGATGATCAAATCTCAAGTGCCAAAGCCATGAGCAATCCTTCACACTTGCATTCAAACATTTAGTATCAACATGTTTGATGTTAAGCATGAACATTCTATTTTTTATCATTTGAACATGGGCTATCAAATCATTCTTTTAATTTCTTAAAAATAGATTTCTATTTTTCATATGCACATCATATCCTTTCTCCAAAAGCTGCCCCAAACTCAAAATATTGTTCTTCATCTCTGATATGTAATAAACATTAGAGATAAATTTATGACTTCTATCTTTTAATTGAATAAGAATTTTACCTTTGTCCTTCATGTCTACTTTGGAGGAGTCACCAAAAGACACATGTCCATTCACCGATTCGTCCAACTCCGTGAACATATTCTTATAACCACACATGTGATTACTTGCACCGGTGTCCAAGAACCACATAATTTGCTCACCAATGTCATCTTCTTTGCAAGCAAGCAATAAGATTTCATCATCATCTTCTTCTTTCTTTTTTGCATAATGAGCCTTCTCTTCAACTTGGTTAGCATCATTATACCAACAATCTGAAGCATAATGACCAAATTTGTTGCAATTAAAACAACAAACTTTGAAATTGTCATACCTTCTGCCTCTAGATTAGCCTCCTTGTCTACGTCCTCTTTTTGAATTTTGGCTTAACTCCTCTTTGTTATTGTAGCATCCACGTCCTCGATCGCATCCACGGCCTCATCCTCAACCTCTTTGACTCCTTTTATTCTTGGAGTCTTCTTTGTTCTCCTTCAAAGAAACCTTGGATTGAAGAACTTGCTCCAAAAACTCTTGCCTCCTCTTGTTGAATCTTTCTTCATGAGCTTGTAGAGAACCCATAAGCTCGTCTATAGTCATCTCTTCCAAATCTTTTGATTCCTCGATGGCAACCACAATATAGTCAAATTTGACATTCAATAAGTGTAGAATTTTTTCTATCACTCTGGTGTCATCCATAGTTTTGCCGTTCCTCCTCAATTGATTGACAACGGCTAAAACTCTTGTGAAATAATCTGAAATATATTCGGATTCCTTTATCTGTAGGGCTTCAAATTCACCTTGAAGAGTTTGGAGGTGAACTTTCTTCACCTTCTCTACTCCTTTATATGAATTTTGGAGAATCTTTCATGCTTGCTTTGAAGTGGTTGCCGCCGCGATCTTCTCAAAGGCTGATTCATCTATAGATTGATAGATGAAATATAGGACTTTCTTATCCCTCCTTCGAGACTCCCTTTGTTGATTGGTGAGAGTCTCTCCTTCTCTTGACTCTTGATAGCCTTCTTCTACTAGATCCTAAAGATCTTGAGACCCAAGTATAGTCTTCATTTGCAGGCACCAATTTTCACAGTTTGTTTTGGTGAGGCAAGGAAAGGAGGGTTGGAGGAGACTATTGGTGGACATAATAGCTCTGATACCACTTTGAAGTTGTCAGAGGAAGAATGATGGGCTCGAAATAAAATAATACTATATTTTATGAAGGTACTCAAAGGATCAAAATGCTCATTGTTTCATTACAAAATGATCCCATGGGTATTTATAGCCATTAGGAGAACTTACTAGACATAATACATCACTAAATATGCATTTATAACACTTCTTCCCAAGGTTCACATCCATATTCTGAAATTAACTTATAATTACTCATGCATCTTCTAGATAATGAGAGTTTCTATATGACTCTTTGGCTCCCAAGACTCTTAGACTCTCAACATTAATGATATTACATTTAAGTTTATTTACTAATACTGCTGTTATTTAAAATGACATCTATCTTTTTATAGCCGCGAGTGGTGTTACAAGTTATGATAGTACAGTTCTAATAGTAGAATTGCAAGCAATGCGGAAGGATTTGTATTATGCTGTTTATATCTTTCGAGCTTCATATATTTATCTAAAGGATGATTTAACGATGACTATTAAATAATTTTCAATTTTATATATTACTATATTTTTATTATTATATTGGAGGCTCATAGTCTATCATTCATATCTCTCTCTCCTACCATACATGTAGGAGTTTTTTCTCACCCCTCTTTCTTTTTTTCTTTCCTACCGTACATGGGGAGTTCAGAACCCCCTAAATAGGTGACACATGTCGCTACGGGAAGGCTTTGAATTTAGGAAGAGCAGCATTTGTTATTTGAAGTGACACCTATTTTTTTTATAGCAACTGGTGGTATTACGAAGTATGATACTACAATTCCAATAGTAGAGTCGTATGCAATATGGAAGGATTTATATTATGCTGTTTACATCCTTCGAGCTTTATATATTTATCTAAAGGGTGATTCAATAACAATTATTAGATAGCTTGCGGTTCCACATATTGGTATGTTTCTGTTACTATACCAAAGACTAATAGTCTACCGTTCATCTTTGTCTCGTGCTGTATGCAAGGGAGTTTTTTTCTCACCCCTCTCTCCTTTTTTTTTCCTCACCATAGAGAGTTCATGACCCTTGGAGAGTTCATGACCCTCTAAATAGGTGGTATGTGTTGCTATGGGGAGATTCTAAATTTGGGAGGAGCGACTACTATCTGAAGTGATACCTAATCTTTTATAGCAGCCGGTGATATCATGATTTATAATACGATAATTCCAATAGTAAAGTTGCAAGCAACATGGGAGGATTTATATTATGCTATTTATATCTTTCAAGCTTCATATATAATATATCTAATATATATATATATATATATATATATATATATTATAAAATAGACGTCTAGAGAAGCCTTCGTTCATCGCGTGTATAAAATAAAGATGCCTCCAATTTATCTGCCATGCGTGAAGAAAAAAAAAAAAAAGAAAACATGAGAGCTTCCATTGCTTCAATTCGATCCTTCTCTTCTCGCGGCCTTTGCTCCTGTCTCAATTCCTCTCTCCCTCACTCACTTGCTTTTTCTCTCTCTGCATTAGATCAGAAAATGATGGAGAATCCGGAGGCTGAGATTGAAGTTCTCCACAATGGAGCACTAGAAGTCCGATTCGAGGGTTTTGCCTAAAAGAATGATGGAGGATTATGGGAGGAGCGGGTCGGGAGCATGGATTCTAGGACTTCATCACTCAAAGGAATGAGGTACAAGTCATGTCTCCAACGCACCTCCCGATCATGCACTCCCCATGCCTCATTATCTCTTCGGGCTTCAACCCCTCCATGCTGCTCAAATCTTCGATCCTCCTCATAAGGTACCAGTCTTATTAGTGATGTGCAAGATAAAAGCCTTACTAGTGTTTATTGAAAAAACCACATGTTTCAGTTACTACGCACGATCGTTTCTCTGATGTGCAAGGTAAAAATCTTATTGGTGTTAATATATTGAAAAAATCACATGTTTCAGTTACTACGCACGATGGTTCCTCTGGTGAAACCGAGGATGTTGCAGAGTCAGAAGCATAAGGCTCAAACTCTTAGTTGGTTTCACAGTTCGAGGACAGTTCCAAAAGTGATAAACGTGTTACTGATAAACATGTTTTAAATGATCAAAGTAGAGCGAACTTTCAAGGGCAGAAATGGCCATCTTTCTCGGGAAATGATTCCAATCAAGAAATTGGGAAGTGGCATGTGGGGTTCCGTTGTCTCTTCAACTATTGATTGTCATGACTGTCCCTTATCCAGCACCTGTTAAGGTACCAACTACTACAAGTGCACCTAATGCAACAAGGTCTCCTTCATCATGCGCCATGCAACTGATGCCTCTTGCAAATAGTGAACGGCCTGTGGTCCAAACAATGAATACTAGCAACTTGCAGCTTGCTTTTGGTTACCCGCCGTCCAGTTTCCAACTTTGGAGACAAATTCTTCCTGGGCTTTTGGTTCTCAGCCTCAGCATGCATCTTCCTTTGCCATAAAAGATATGATGATGGAGCCTCACAACATTCAGAGGGTGATGCAAAGAGCTCTCATAGTCGATCTATCTTTCTTGACTCCTGCAATTGTCTGATTATCAATACTTTAATTGCCATTACTTTTTTAAATTTTGATTCATATACTAGCATCAATTTTTTTGGTAAGGTATACTAGCATCTTTGAGGTTCTTTTACATGCAGCATCGATTATGAATATTAACAATTGAAAGGTGTGGCTCCTGCATCTATGTCTGGAGTTCTTTTTAGTGTTGGAAATGCTCAGATTGGCCCACCTTATAATATCTAAGAATTTTCAAACTTCTAATATCCAAATTAATTATTGATAGTGTTTGTTTCTTAGCCTAGGAAAGAAATTTCGAGTACTAGACATATTAAGATAGTGAAGGCATTTATAGATCTATGTAGCTGAGAAAATTTTAAACACATGCTTGTACGGCTTGTTCTGGGCCTTGTTTTTCTTTTGAAGATGAGAGTATCTTGAAAGTTAGGGCACATGACAAAGGAAATATAACCGTGAAAATTATAGCACATGATTTAGAAAATATAATCATAGGTGTATGCATTGCAATGTATGATCTCATGTTGTGCAACTTGAGACATCTAATTATTTTTTACAAAGAAAGGATGTTAGGTCTTCATATAATATTCTTGCATGATGTTGTCATATGTGAATTCACATGCCAAATGAAAGTGTTGGAAAGGACAGTCTGCACTTTAAGAGCATGCATTATGGCATCCCAAGTTACTGCAATTCCGTATAATAACTAATAACCAAAACAAATCACAAAGTTGACTATTTTTTCTTCTTATATCATGATGTCTTTTTTAAATCAAAAAAATTCTTTGGACTAATATTCATCTTTATACATTGATTTGGTGACTTTGAACTCCCATTCCTTCATCTTCCCTTCCCTATTCTTATCAGGCAAAAATTAAGCAGCAGGAAAACAGCAACATCATCCGTACCCACCACCAGAGCTTCAACCTTTTATTCATCTGCTGGAAGGCTAGGTATGTTTGCATCAGATGTGAAATTAGGAGGATATGGCTCTTATTCAGAACTACCATGAGTTTAGGGTTGGAAATGAATCAGATCGGATCGGACTACACTTCTATTCAAGTTGGTTCAAAATATTTTTTTGAATTTTGGATCGGATTTAGACACAAAAATTTTTTAAAATTTAAGATCCAAGCCAAATCTGAGTCCAAATCCAAGTTTGATTCAAACCGAATCGGACAGGTCCGAACCCGAGAGCTGGCCCAATCCAAGGTACTGTGATTCCCGTCCCTCGGCTCTCCTAGTCCTCCGCACAATTTCCAAACCCCGTCTCCTCCCCTTTCTCCCCATCTCACCTCTCCCCGGGGTCTTTGCGGAACCCATTCTCGGCCGAAACACGGCTCCTTACCACCCGCCCTTGCCCCCCCTCCCTGGCGGAATATGTCCGCCCGACGGCCCCCTTCCTCCTTTTCACTGGCGATGGAGAGGCCCTCCCACTACGGCAACCGACGGCAATGCCGGCGCTCCTTTCTTTGCTGCGAGCAATCCCGTCGGAGACGAAGTGCTTTTGCTGAAGCCTCGCTGGCGACTTCTCCTCTCTCATTCTCCTGGTCTCACCCTCCACCACATCCCCCTCCTCCCCTCCTCTTTCTTCGTCATCGTCGTTGAGATGGACAAGCCCTCGCTCATGTTGCAGACCTCGGAGTTCTCCTCGAATCTCTCATTGTAGCCGCCGTTGATGGAGTTAAGACCTGGACCCACCTTCAAACACCTCGCGATCCCCTCCTCCTCCTCCTTCGCTTCCTCCCTTGGCTTCAGCCTCGGCTTCGCCGTCTCCGAGAGCACCTCCTTCACCATCTCCTTCTGAGGCGCCTCAGGCTCCATCGGTGGAGGACTTCTTTGTTGGCGAACAGGGGAGGCCGCCATGTTCGCAGAAGAAAATCCTTTTTGCTGAAGCAGCAGCCCATCCTCCTCCACTAGTGAGGCATCTCCGGCAAGAAATCGGCCAGAGAATGGAGGGGATCCGTGGAGCTTTCTCTTGGCCCATAGTCTGACCTCTTGGTGCTACAGATTTATAAATCTTCCCTCTACCTCTCTTTCCAGGTTCTAGAGTGAGTGGTGGGACTAGGACTGGAGGCAAAGCAGAGCGTCCTCCCCTTTCTCCCCTCATGCGCTCTCATCCTCCTCCCCTCTGCGTCTCCACCCTGAGTACCCACCTCATCGTCGGCGCCGGCCTCCCTACTGCAACTGTGATAATCCGGCCCAATTGGGCCCAAAATCAGCCCACAAAGCCCACCAAAAAAAAAAAAAAAAAAAAAAACAGAGCAGGGCCTCTTCCCCATCTCCGATTGAAAATCGGAGTCCTAGGGCCATTAAAAGACCCTAGGACAAGCTCTATAAGAACCCCCTCTTCTCCTCTAAGTGTAGATCCTTTGGTCACCGACGATCGTCGGAGTTTTTCTCCGATTTTTCCGTTTGAAGCCGCGGCCCCTCGATCTGTGCTCGCCGCGATTTCTCACCGGAAATCTCACCGAAGTCGAAGGTAAGCCCCGACCCTCCTTCCTCTCTTCCTTCCCCTCCTTCCCATGGCTTCGTGCACCCTCGTCGGCCGTCGGGATCGTTGGAAAAATTGATGAAAAAGCGAGACCCTGTTCTGCCCTGTTCGGTCGAGCTATTTCCTCCTCTTTTCGGGCCACCGGCACCACCGCCCGTGGTGCCACACCCCTGTAGCATGACCCCCACCTCCCTACCTTCCTTCTCCGAGGGTTATGGCCGTCGGTGATCGGTCAATGACCGAAGAAATTCAAGAAAAGAGATCGGGTTCCCTGTTTTTCGATTTTTTTTATAAAACTCCTGCCGGCCGAGCCTCACTGTCGGCGATCTCTTGCCCCCGCCGTCGGCTGCCACTGTTGGACCTTCAGCCATACCGTAGTACCTCGTCGGAGCACGAGCCACCAAGTTTTCCCCCGCCTCGTGTCCTTCCTCTGTTTCGGCCCAATGAAAGCCCGGGAAGAAGAAGAAGAAAAGAAAAGAAAAGAAAAAAAAAGGAAAAAAGAAAAAGAAAAGAAAAAAAAGAAAAAGAAAAAGAAAAGAAAATATAAAATAGAAAAATAAAATAAATAAATAAATAATAAGAAAAGAGAAAATTTTTCTCTCTCCCCTCTTTTTCCCTCTTTCTCTCTCTCTATTGTCTCTTTCTAAAAAGAAAAAGAAAAAGAAAAAGAAAAAGAAAAAAAATATATATATAATAAAAAATATATATATATGAGAGAAAGTTTTTCTCATCTCTCTCTTAAGTCTTTCTCTCTCTAGAATTAGACTTTCTCTCTCTAACTTCTCTGTATATTTTCTCTCTCTAAATTTTCTTCCTATTTTCTCTCTCTAGACCTTTCTCTCTCATTATGAATTTCGTCTCTCTAGGGTCATTCTCTCTCTGATTACATCACAGACCCTAGGATAAACTTGAGATGAAAATATGATGATTTGGGACTGCTCCGAAATTCGTGCAGTAGATCGGATCCCGATCCGATTCTTTTTCAAAATTGATAACATCGATCATGATAAATCCATATTAAGTCATCCTGATATAACCTCTGATGATCTCAATCATGATTGCCACTTTTAAAGGATACGAAGATTCTCTCTCCACTTTCTCTCTCTACTTTCTCTCTCATGACTGACTTTCTCTCTCTAAAAAAAAAAAGATCTATGAATCCTGTATCAAGTCATGCCTTCATCTTTTAGAAGCTTATATTGACTCTAACAAGATGATCTGAAGTTGCTTTAATATCCGTGCTGTATATCAACCTCATCTGATCGTATCAAAGATCTTTCAAATTTATTATTAAAGAACCCTATTGATTGATCTTGACTTTAATTCGATCTGTGCCTCACGATTTCTTGATCAAGTCACTTGAATCTGACTCTCAGATCAAAGATCCTAAATTGCCCTGGTATCTGGATGGTCCGACACATTCGGTCAACGGTCCTCTTTCCTTATGATTTAATCTTATTATATTTATGGAGTAAAAATTGATGATGATTTGATGTTTTAAATAGGATTAGCTGATTCTTCTAACAAAGTCGGAAGATCTTAGATGAAAGAGATAAGTAGATCCTATGCTCCTTATTTATTTTTAAATGATCATGTTTTTATGCAAAGAATTGCTATTGATGAAATCATAATTTTTCATAAAATAAGAATCGGCATATGTGATATGAAAAAGCATGTTTTATTATGAGCATTAATTTTATGAATATGTCTTATGAAAATAGCATGATTATGAAGCATGAATTTCATTGTTTTTCATCTATGTGTATGTATGCTTTAAGAAAAAGATATAAAGATTTCAAAGGCTCTCAGATGGCTATGAATGAATCCCTACGGAAAGGTCGACATCTGGAGCTAGCATCCACACGAAACATGGCCCTGCCAGTGGGTATAAAGTTGGCATATGAATTAAGAACTCTGTCGATTAAGAAACATGCCCTGTCACAGGTATAATAGTGACCTTAGCACGAATATCTGTGAGCAATGTTTTGAAACATGACATGAATACATGATGAAAATGATTTATGATTCATGATTGTGAAATATACATGATTTATGCATGCATGATGAGTTTATAACTTGTTTTGTTATATGCTCTATGAAATGCTTTATTTTGTATTATCTGTTATTTTCTAAATATTGTATTATCATGAAAAACTTATGCTTGATCCGATAAGGAAGTGCAAGTTCTACTTACTGGGCTAGTGTAGCTCATATTCTTTTTGTTTCTTTTTGTTTGAACAGAGAAATAAGGTTAGGATCGGCAAAAAGAATCCAAGCTTGAAGATCGGCATAGCAAGCTGAAAAATTTGACAACAGAAGTTTAATTTATTTTATAATCATGAATTTGTAGTTATTTATGAATGTTGAGATTCGGGTTAGTACTTGCTTTTGGATTTAGATGCTCTGAAACCATATTGGTTCGATTATTTGATGAATAATAGAATTGAATCTTTTTATTTGATAGATTTTAGATGATTATGATGAATTGGCTTCGTATTATCGTGGGCTCCATCCCTCGATAGCATGGCCGTGTTATGTCTCGGATTTGGGGCGTGACATTTTATGGTATCAGAGCATAGGTTATAATCTTTGGGGATTATGATATAAATGATATAAATGATTAGGATATGATAGAATAATATCAGAGCTTAGGTTTAAGATCATTGAGATTATAAAGTGATATCAAAATTTTATGTATGATCAATAGGATATGACCGAGTGGAGTATAATGGATAACATCAGAGCTTAAGATTATGATCATTAAGGACGTGATAGAATGATATAAAGTTTAGATCATGATCATTAGAAAATATAACTTAAGTGGTATTTGAGTTTAAGGTTAGCATTATTCGAGATTGTGACTTTAATGATATTTGAACTTGAGGCTAAGATCATGAAGAACATGATAGATATAAAAGAAATGATTCAATAATTTGATTTCGAATCAATAGGTATTATGATGAAATTTATGTATAAATGGCATATGATGTCTATAATAGAATTGACGAGTTATATCTTAGATTTCAATCAGCAAGGTTGACCTGAGTACGGGAAGTGTTGACCCTAGAATGAAGTAGGAGGTATTGATATATTATGTTAGGTAAATTTGATGACATTGGATACTAAATCTATACGGATAAAGGACATGATAACTTTGCTGATTTTGATGTTAATTTTTTTGCAAAGAAAAAGTTGGTTTGAAAGTTGTCTAAATGATTGTAAAGTAAATCGAAGGCTAACTCAAACTAATTCTAGACATATTGGATTCTCGAGGAGTAGTGAAACTTATGTAATAAGTTCAAACATAGAAGGTGGATGAAGATTTAATTTTGATGTGCTATGCCTAAGAGATAGTAATGACAAGGAAACCTTAAATTTTATCCTTAATTGTATATGAAATCTGAAAGTTGGATCTATCTCTGATTGATTTAATATACAAAGATATCTTTTATTTTTGATAGACTTAGATAATTTGGTAAGTTGAGATCAGAGTGCGTAGCAAAAGCGTGGTGGTCTGAATTGATTAGAAATATTAATCCTTTAAATCTAAAGATATTATGAAATACGTTAGTTGTAAATAAGGAAGGATTTTACTGATAATAAATGGATGCTAGAGAGAAAATCTATCTGATCAAGGAGAGACTCAAAGTAGTATAGGATAGACAGAAGAGTTGGACAGATAGAAAAAGAAGAGAATTAAAATTTTATTTTGATGATCATATTTTTCTAAAAATATCACCTACAAAAAGTGTCATGAGGTTTGGGAGACATGGCAAGCTAAGTCCGCGATATAATAGACCTTTTGAAATTTTAAATCAAGTAGGAGATGTTGCTTATGAACTAGCCTTACCACCAGATCAGTGTGATAAAGTATGAGACATTGCAAGTTCACGAAGATCTAACCTATGAAGAATTTTCTCTCTGAATTATTGATCGAAAAAGAGCAAGTTCTAAGACGGCACATCATTCCGTATGTAAAGATTCACTAGAGTAATCATGAAGAGAGAGAGGTCACATGGGAGCTTGAAGATGATATGAAGACGAGATATCCACACTTATTTGAAAATGAAGGTATGTTAAATTTCGAGGACGAAATTTTTTTAAGGGGGGTAGAATGTGATAATCCGACCCAATTGGGCCCAAAATCAGCCCACAAAGCCCACCAGAAAAAAAAAAACAGAGCGGGAGGAAGACTCCCGATCGGAGTCTTCCTCTTCTCCGTCTTCGATTGAAAATCGGAGTCCTAGGGCCATTAAAAGACCCTAGGACAAGCTCTATAAGAACCCCCTCTTCTCCTCTAAGTGTAGATCCTTTGGTCACCGATGATCGCCGGAGTTTTTCTCCGATTTTCCCGTTTGAAGCCGCGGCCCCTCGATCTGTGCTCGCCGCGATTTCTCGCCGGAAACCTCACCGAAGTCGAAGGTAAGCCTCGGCCCTCCTTCCTCTCTTCCTTCCCCTCCTTCCCATGGCTTCGTGCACCCTCGTCGGCCGTCGGGATCGTTGGAAAAATTGATGAAAAAGCGAGACCCTGTTCTGCCCTGTTCGGTCGAGCCATTTCCTCCTCTTTTCAGGCCACCGGCACCACCGCCCGTGGTGCCACACCCCTGTAGCATGACCCCCACCTCCCTACCTTCCTTCTCCGAGGGTTATGGCCGTTGGTGATCGGTCAATGACCGGAGAAATTTAAGAAAAGGGATCGGGTTTCCTGTTTTCTGATTTTTTTTATAAAACTCCTGCCGGCCGAGCCTCACTGTCGGCGATCTCTTGCCCCCGCCGTCGACTGCCACTGTTGGACCTCCAGCCATACCGCAGTACATCGCCGGAGCACGAGCCACCAAGTTTTCCCCCGCCTCGTGTCCCTCCTCTGTTTCGGCCCAATGAAAGCCCGGGAAGAAGAAGAAGAAAAGAAAAGAAAAGAAAAAAAAAAGGAAAAAAGAAAAAGAAAAGAAAAAAAAGAAAAGAAAAAGAAAAGAAAAGAAAATGTAAAATAAAAAAATAAAATAAATAAATAAATAATAAGAAAAGAAAAAATTTTCCTCTCTCCCCTCTTTTTCCCTCTTTCTCTCTCTTTCTCTCTCTATTGTCTCTTTCTAAAAAGAAAAAGAAAAAGAAAAAGAAAAAGAAAAAGAAAAAAAAATATATATATAATAAAAATATATATATATATATGAGAGAAAGTTTTTCTCATCTCTCTCTTAAGTCTTTCTCTCTCTAGAATTAGACTTTCTCTCTCTACCTTCTCTCTACATTTTCTCTCTCTAAATTTTCTTCCTATTTTCTCTCTTTAGACCTTTCTCTCTCATTATGGATTTCGTCTCTTTAGGGTCATTCTCTCTCTCTGATTACATCACAGACCCTAGGATAAACTTGAGATGAAAATATGATGATCTGGAACTGCTCCGAAATTCGTGCAGTAGATCGGATCCCGATCCGATTGTTTTTCAAAATTGATAACATCGATCATGATAAATCCATATTAAGTCATCCTGATATAACCTCTGATGATCTCAATCATGATTGCCACTTTTAAAGGATACGAAGATTCTCTCTCCACTTTCTCTCTCTACTTTCTCTCTCATGATCGACTTTCTCTCTCTAAAAAAAAAGAGATCTATGAATTCTGTATCGAGTCATGCCTTCATCTTTTAGAAGCTTATATTGACTCTAACAAGATGATCTGAAGTTGCTTTGATATCCGTGTTGTATGTCAACCTCATCTGATCGTATCAAAGATCTTTCAAATTTATTATTAAAGAACCCTATTGATTGATCTTGACTTTAATTCGATCTGTGCCTCACGATTTCTTGATCAAGTCACTTGAATCTGACTCTCAGATCAAAGATCCTAAATTGCCCTGGTATCTGGATGGTCCGACACATTCGGTCGATGGTCCTCTTACCTTATGATTTAATCTTATTATATTTATGGAGTAGAAATTGACGATGATTTGATATTTTAAATAGGATTAGCTGATTCTTCTAACAAAGTCTGAAGATCTTAGATGAAAGAGGTAAGTAGATCACATGCTCCTTATTTATTTTTAAATGATCATATTTTTATGCAAAGAATTGCTATTGATGAAATCATAATTTTTCATAAAATAAGGATCGGCATATGTGATATGAAAAAGCATGTTTTATTATGAGCATTGATTTTATGAATATGTCTTATGAAAATAGCATGATTATGAAGCATGAATTTCATTATTTTTCCATCTATGTGTATGTATACTTTAAGAAAAAGATATAAAGATTTCAAAGGCTCTCAGATGGCTATGAATGAATCCCTACGGGAAGGTCGACATCTGGAGCTAGCATCCACACGAAACATGGTTCTGCCAGTGGGTATAAAGTTGGCATATGAATTAAGAACTCTGTCGATTAAGAAACATGGCCCTGTCACGGATATAATAGTGACCTTAGCACGAATATCTGTGAGCAATATTTTGAAACATGACATGAATACATGATGAAAATGATTTACGATTCATGATTGTGAAATATACATGATTTATGCATGCATGATGAGTTTATAACTTGTTTTGTTATATGCTCTATGAAATGCTTTATTTTGTATTATCTGTTATTTTCTAAATAGTGCATTATCATGAAAAACTTATACTTGATCCGATAAGGAAGTGCAAGTTCTACTTACTGGGCTAGTGTAGCTCATATTCTTTTTGTTTTCTTTTTGTTTGAACAGAGAAATAAGGTTAGGATCGGCAAAAGGAATCCAAGCTTGAAGATCGGCATAGCAAGCTGAAAAATTTGACAACAGAAGTTTAATTTATTTTATAATCATGAATTTGTAGTTATTTATGAATGTTGAGATTCGGGTTAGTACTTGCTTTTGGATTTAGATGCTCTGAAACCATATTGATTCGATTATTTGATGAATAATAGAATTGAATCTTTTTATTTGATAGATTTTAGATGATTATAATGAATTGGCTTCGTGTTATCGTGGGCTCCATCCCTCGATAGCATGGCCGTGTTATGTCTCGGATTTGGGGCGTGACAGCAACAAACCTCGCCGCCTCCTCCGTCCCCTTCCTCCTCCTCGAGGCCTCTGACGCCGTCAACCTTGGCTTCTAGATCTTCCTCACTGCCTACCCAGAGGCCGCCGTCGTCGTTGATGGGGGGAGTCGTCGCTGATGGGGCTTCGCCGTCCAGTTGGTGCAGGGGTTCATGCCCCCCCGAGAGATCGAGATGCCTGCATGCACCTTCCTCAACTGGTATCGTCGCACCAACTACACCACCTACTCCTTCAACACCTGCCCCATGGCTCGCCACCCCTGTCAAAAGCCCTCCGTGTACTACCTCTCCTTCTCCCGCTATGACGCCGCTCGTCGCACCACCATCACCGTATACGAGCGTCCCAGAGAGGTCCACCCGGCATGTCGCTGGAAGATGGACAACCCCTTAGCTTTCATCGTCTACAAGAAGCCTGACCCATCTCTATGGGACCGCATCCTCAGCTTCCTCGCCCTCCTCCTCCGACGGAGGCAAGGTGGAGGTGAGGAAAATTCGGGCTGAAACTTGGGCTCGGGCCTGGGTCCGAGCCAAAATTCGGGTTCAGGCCCGGGCCAGATCTAGGCCGTGTCAAAAGTAAGCCCAAGCCCAATTCAAAAAATAAATGAATCCTTTATTTAAACCCAAATTCGATTTGAATTATTGCGGGCCCAACCCAAAGCTCGATCCGAAATCGATCCAATCCAATGAACTTTGAGTCGGCCCGAACCCAGTTCTAGCCCTACATGGGTCTCAACCACTGCACCTAGTCCAAATGAAAAAATCATTTCTAATGTTACCTACAAATACAACAGAAACCAAATAAAGATTATTTCTGCTTGCCATGGGTCTCACATGACTCCCTAAGAGTTTATGCAACATGCAAGTGCGTGCAGATGCATCCAATTAGGACAATAATATAAGTTTAGCATCATTTCCTACTAACAATCCAGCAGTTTCAGCTCAGAATTAATCAAGCTCTTTAGAATCTTGTGCATCTATCTGTAACGGTGAATTATGCAGCAGGACATTACTGAGGAAATTGGTATCATTTTTAAGCTAATTTCATGTTTCTTGCTCCATTCCTGAAATATATATAGAATAGATATTAATAAATTAATAAATTTAATTTTTTTAAAAAAAATTATATTTTATGTATGGTACGAGGTTTTAACTAATATATATATTAAAATGATGGTCCCAGCCTCTGTTGGATATGTGGGTTTTTGGAAAAGAGGGGAAGGAGCCACATGGTACCATCGCGAGCCACGGATTTGGAAAAGAGGGGAGGGAGTCGCATCCATATTCGACCACTCCAAGCATTCCACCCGATTGGGACTCCTAAGGATAGAAAAACTAGAGGAAGTTGGGAGATTTGACACATTGTGGAAAGAAAGCACGATCACAAGCCATCGTCTAAGCTTCCATATTCGTCCGCTCCAAGCATCCCACCCAGTTGGGACTCCTAAAGACAGAAAAATCAGAGAAAGTTGGGACTCCTTAGGATGGCAAAATTAAAGGAAATGCAAAACCTTAGCTACTGTCTAAGTTTCCTTATTTGGCCGCTCCAAGCCTCCCACCCGGTTGGGACTTTTAAAAATAGAAAAATTAGATGAAGTCGGGAAAAACGAGGGGAAACATGGGAAAATCCAATGAAAATAAAGGAAATATCAAAATAATTTAAGGGTGAGAGCCCTTCTATCTCTTGTTCTCTGGAAGAGCTTGGAAATGGCGACGGGCTCTTTCTTGGCTGGCCTCCTTAGGCGATCCAGCCATGGAAATCCCATGGCTACCAACCTCCAGGCACTCCCCTTCTCCCCCACGCTGTCGAAGAGGAGCCCATCGGCCCACTGGATGATCTGAGGAGCCACCTTTTCCTGCTCCAGTTCCCCCACTCCCAGCAGAGTGCGACCGTCGCCCTTGACGAGGTGGTCGGCAAAGGGAGGAAGGTGATGGCTTCGGAGCTTCGCTAGATCACCCAGGACCTCAAGCGATCGTAGTGCTACAAGCATGCCAATAATTGAGGTTGGGACATGTTGTGACTCGTCTCTGGTGAGATAGTCGGACCATCATGCTTGATTGTCGAATGACAGGAAACTAGTAGAGAAGGATCGCTCGTCGGAGAGAGGGCACAGTCGAGAGGACTGAGAACGAGAGCGAGGGCTCACGATGCATTGAACGGAGGTAGGATCAACTCAGATCGGACGAAAAGGTCGGCCGGCGGTGTCCGGTGGCAGTTGGAAAATCTGGAAGAAAAGCCTTTACCAGAAAGTTAGTTTTTAGCTCAATAGGTAGAGGAGTGAGTGAGGCAGAATTTTGGACTCTGAGTTCTTGAGTGTGCGTACCTCCTGAAGGTCTTCTCTTACTTCTATTTATAAAGAGAGCAGGATGAAGGATGAAAGGATAAGAGAGCATTCCGATAACATCCAATCATACAGAGCCGCATGGGGGCATCTTTAAATGGTCCCGTCAGTGGGCATACTTTTTGTCCGACACATCGATGGTCACGGCGATGGGCCTTATCGTGCACATGTAGCATAATTAATAATTTTGTGGTGTCCTATCATATCGCACGACAGACCGCTTAGAGTATGATCTCAGGATGATGCGACTTGATGTGACTCAATGGGACTGTATGGTGGTCATACTTGACCGTTAGTTGTTTGGCCGATGTCGATATCTAAATCGACCACTAGCCGGAGCAAGATGAAAGGGATTGAAAGCAGCCCGAGGTGAGCACCCCGCATGCCAGTAGTCCCGAGCTCACCAAGTAGGATTGGAAAGTCAGGTCGGTAGATGACCGATCTGAAGTATCAGATGCTGTAGGCAGTTGAAGAATCCAATCTCCAGATTAGAGCTATCACGACAGGCAAGCACATCAGTTTCTCGCCGATGCCACTGGAGAAACAGGCCGATCGTTGGCCAATGTAGTCTTTAATTTGGATAATATTGCCACGTCCAAGCGATGTTGAGGTCGGGTTTTCACTGACCTCAGCTTTCAAAAAAGGTCGGTCTCTCGATAAGGTCGGCTTCGTAGGGATCACGGTCTTCTGATGAGGTCGACCCTCTGGTGACCCCGACTTTGCGTCGAGACCAGTTTTATTATGATCTCCATGATCTGGCTCCACATTGGCAGCTTTACGTTGGTATTCTCCTTATGGCATCGGCTTTTATTAAGATAGGCCTCCTATTGAAGTTGGTTAAGTGATGAGGACTTATCCCAACAAAACATATTCTCTCTCTTTTTTTTTCTTTTTACTGAACTCTTTTCTCTTCTTCTACCTACGATTTTCTCTGATTTGTGTTCATATTTTGACTTTTTGCATTTCAATCTAAATCAAGGGGTTGAGCAACTTGGATTGAAGCAAAAAAAACTAAGAAAAATAGTTTTTTAGAATAAGAGAATATCCAGAGCAAGTTTGACGAAGTTTATACCTTTTTTTAATCATTCTTATCATTAAGAGGGCTGGGGATTTTATGTTATTCTGAAATCATGATCTTCTATTGATTTAACATTGGCTACTGATTTTTAAGTGTATTTATGCGTGCCCCAGTGTGTATGGTGGATATTTGAGAGGTAAATCAAATCTGAATAAATTTTAATGATTCATATTTGAGATTATATAAATATTTCAAAAAAATATTTTTTATTTTTTAAAAATAAAATAAAAAAAAAAGAAAAACTATGGTTATATCTATTTTTTTTAAAATATAAAAGAAAGAACTGTGGTTATGTCTAAATTTTTTTAAATTTTTTTTTTTGGATTTCTCTATTATGATAATAACTGTAAAAAATTAACAGAGACAATCACACTAATCTAATTTAAATGAAACACCAATCAAATGTTTTTAAGTTTTTATTTGGTAATCACATCCCATGCATTGCATGGGGTTATATAAACTAGTATTTATCTAGAAGGTGATTCAATGATAATTAGTATATAGCTTTCGGTTTCACATACTAGTGCGGACAGGTCCCGTCCTCTATTACAAGATTATTGGAGAGTTTTATGCTCACTATTTAAGATTTTGCATATTTATCAAGAAGCAAATAATACTACTGGTTGAATGGCTTCGTATATCATGAATGATATGGGATATATTTTTTGGACAACTTTGGTTACTCTTCTGTTTCCATTTTAGTAATATTTTATTTTTGATTTTCATGAATATTTTTTTATTAATTATACTTTAAAAAAGTTTCTAAACTAGAAGATTTGGAATTATCATAAGTTTTTGATTGTCGAGAGATCAAGAAAATTCATGGTATGTGTTGGGGTAAATCCTCATCTCTCAACCGACTAAGTGTAATCCTCGTCTCTCCACTGACTGAGCTTACAACCGACTAAGAGGACCATGCAGACGATCTGATTTAGAGTTCAACCAACTACCTGATTTAGAGTTCAACCAACTATGATTGACTAGGATTTAGTCAGGTTTTAGCCGATTAGGTTCGATGTGTGACTATCAATATCCGGCTAATAGCTTATTCGAATTCTTGTCGACTATCTCAATCCCAAGAAAATATAGATCAAGTGACAGTTATTTGGCACAGGTATTAACTACATGCAGTCATGGGGTCATGGGATGCAATAATCACCTACTAATGATCTATTACTCGATTTTAATGATGATTAATGAAGTAACTACCTACTAAAGGCAATAATCCCACATCTCGAATTCTAAGGGACAAAAGTTACACCATTAACGGCATTCTTGATCCTATATAAAGTGGTAAGCAGGGGGACTGGATAAGATTTTTCTGACTACTAAATATTCTACTCTCGTATTTTGGTCCTTTACATTGTTTCTTATCTTCGACTGATTTTAGCATTGGAGGATCTTCCATCGGACAACTTCCAGCAAGCGAATTTGATTTGTATGTTTTTCGCCATTTAACAACTAGGCGCAATACCTTGGCTCGTAGCTGACCATCTCATCGGAGATTTGCAGCAACAATTTAGCGCACTAGGAAGGGGAAGCAAGAAATTCATCTTGTAAGAGCCCTGACCAAGATGAGAGTGCAAAATGCTTCAATCAGTTCTGCACGACGTTTATCTCAACGTAAAGCATTTCGGTGATCAATGCAGAACCTAGTGCTTCACGTTCGATAATCACGATGAACCAACAATAATTCGCTACTCGAATGCAGCAGGTCAAAACCTTTACAGAAGTTATATAGTCTACAACAGACGCGGAGCAGCGATAGCAACAGCAATGGCTGGAGGAACCGACGTCGCAGGCTGTGCCGTCCAGGCATAGTCGTCGGACCCTTTCTCCGCCCCCTTAGCAAACTTGACACTCTCATCGTACCGATCCTCGACCTGTTCGACACTCACATCATGCCAGTTCTCGACATATTCAGCATGCTGATTCAAAGGATCATCAGTCTCCTTCCCCTCAATGAATTTCAAAAAGGAGAAAGAGACCTCGATCACCTTTCAGCTCCTTTGGAGAGGGTTCTACCCCAGGATATTTTTGACATCCCGATGAATCCCAATGATGGTTGGACGACTACGACCGTAAACTATGGGAGCTTGATTGTCGACTGGATCAACTTCAACTTAATAATCGGGATTCAATTGGTATCCTTGGCATGAACAGTCATCCCCCATTCTTTCAATGAATTATGAACGAGCTAATTTTCACTCAGTTCAAGATACCGCAAATGGAGCCATATGATGTCTCCACCAACCTACTTGATTACTTTGAAAGCTACAAGGCTCTCATGCTACTTCAAGAGGCTTCTGATGCCCTTCCGTGCATTATCTTTTTGATTACTCTTCAAAAAATTGCTTGAGCTTGGTATTTCGGACTTCAATCGAGAAGCATTCACTCTTTCAAATAGTTTGAACAATTTTTTGTGGCTCATTTCAGCACCAGTAGAAGGATGCCACGAATATCCGATAGTCTTTTCTCCGTCAAATAGTAAGATGGAGAATTATTCAAAGATTACGTGGTGTGTTTTAATGTCGCCACATTGGAGGTCCACGACCTCAATGAGTCCATGGCCATCTCGGCCATGAAGAGGGGGCTGCATAGTTTCAAGTTCACTTATTTTCTGAACAAGATGCTTCTCCGAATATATGTTGAACTCCTCGAGTATGCGCAAAAGTACATTCATGCAGAGGAAGGTGCAACTAACTGGTACTAATTTGAAGGCAAAAATCAAAAAAAGATGAAGAAAAGTGGAACTTTAGTAGGGCCTAACAAAGCCTAAAATGATGGAGAGGCCTCATCTCACCGACAGAGTCCAAAGCCGAAGAACTTCGGCTATTGGTATGACTCTTATACCCCTTTACTGCTCTCCATGCGTAGATTCTTATGAAGATACAAGGAGAAAGCTACGTTTGATGGCCCCAGCTAATGAAGATGCCATCGACATCTCGCAATAAAAAAAGGTACCATTGGTTCCATCGAGACCACGCTCATGACATATTATAATTTCAGGGCATAAGTTTGTACTTATAAATTTTATTAATTAATAAAAAATTTTTATTCGAATCATATTTTTTTGTGTCCATAATTTGTCTAAGGGATTAATAGATGATAATGTATATTTTCAAAGTATTAAAAATTTGAGACATATATTATTGATGGTTAATTTCTAAAAGCTTCTGATCGAAGGATCATCATAGAGGATAGCGATCGATCCAATTAGATCGGTGCATAGATTATCTTTCTTTCAGACAAATATATCTCGAGTCTGTAGTGTGGAGATACTAGAGTGAGAGTACAGGTGGTTGTTAGAGAATAATTCACACTGAGCGTAATCAACATGAGAGATCACTTGGATGTCTACTCACTCATCAGTGATCTTCTTGATGCTGTAGTGGTGTGAGTGGTCCTTTGAGCTGCAGTGTCTCGGTTATTTGTAGTGGGCTACTATAGTTGGACTGCATATATACTTGATCTCTTAGCCATTCGAATCTTTGCGGTGTATGTTGGCTATAGTAGGTTCAAGTTCACTATTAAAAGTAGGATGCATCTAGATGAAATCTATCGATCTTGATAGAAAAAGAAGAAGTCCTATGTGATTCGTAAGACTGAATTTAGAAAGTCTTCAATCGAAGCAAGTAAAAATATCAAAATGAAGTTTTCATAAAATTCATAAATAAACTTGAGTCGAACCAATATGACATATGATTGATGTTAGAATTTGATGAATTTTTCATGATGTCCGTCTAGTCGGGACTCATAATAGAAGGACTGAATCAAATGATAACTGCATCTAGAGGTTCAATAATTTTATTCTACTGAATTATCACTACATACTGCTAGATGTCAGTGGTGGATTGTAAGATTCATCGAGAATCATCTCCATGATCGATAATCCTTGACAGATAGAGTTGAAATCATTCCAACCCATCGAAAAGAGTTTCGATGATATTGTGATAGAGATCACAGTATATCTCACTACCAGATAGAATAAAATCTATGAGGTCACATACAATAGAGGTTCTTATCTAATCAGATGGTTGATTAGTAATTATGAATCGTTATTGGGTCTAATTATCAATATGATTGATGATTAATTTAATATAAAATTTATAATAAAATAATTAACTAAAAGTTAGTAAATTATAGAAGAATTTATTAGCAATTAGATTGCTAATTGGCTCAATCTGATTGAGTAATTGAGTTAAAAATCAAGTCTAATTAAATTAGATTCGATTTGACTTGATTTAGATTTGATTAGATCAAGTATAATTGAATTATGAGATAATCTAATTGCAAGAGAAACCAATTCTTAATTTGATTGGAACTTGAGTTCTATTAATTTTTTAATTAGATTAGGATCTTATTGAAGAGATTGGATTCCTAATTAGATTAGGATTAGATCTCTCTTTTGGTGCAACTAAATCTGATTTGATTAGGATTTTATTGAGCACCTTGAGAGTCCTATTGGACTGAAACTCTCTCTCCCTAGTGCCCCATCATGCCACGCCATGAGGCCACCTCCTTTTTCATCCATGCACCTCTTATTTTTGTGTAAGATATCTCATGCCAAAAGCTGGTGTCGCCCCCTCTTCTCAATGCCCAATTTGAATAGGGATAAGGATTGATTCAAAGTTGAATTCAATCCTTATTTGGATGGGATCCTTTCTCATCTGAACTACCTGTTGGATGCCTATTAAAAGAGGAGAAACAAAAGGGGTGACACATAAGAAAAGAAATCAGATTTTATCATGGAAATCTAGTGAGGGGCATGAGGATTTGTGGGCGAGTTCTTTTTGTGTGGTGTTGGAATTTTGTGAGAGAAAAAGAGAAGAGTTCTTTTCTTCCTCCTCCACCTCTTCTTTCTCTAATATCTTCTTCTTTGAGAGAATCTGAAAGATCTGAAGAAGGTCTTCTTTCAACCATCAGGAGAAGATCTCTACAAGGGAGCTAGCACCTCAAAGAGATCAAAGAATCTCTGATCAGATCAAGGGTCTTGTGTGGATACATGTGAGGCCGGATGTGTGTGCGGTTCGAGAAATCAAGACATCAACGATCATCAATTGCAGTATAGATCGACCCATGTAAAGGTATGGAGATCAGATCTCTTATTTTTGTAGATATAAACTTAAACTGGATTTCAGATGTATGTTCTTATTAGTATCATAGATATGTTATAGGTGGTTTATTGATTATATCTGATGCATGCTAGATTAAAAATTATTTTTGATCTAGATTTAATTTTTTACTGCTCAAATAAAAGTTTTAAAATACATGCATGAAACCATCCAATGCAACAATTGAATAGTGCATCCAACTGAAAGATGAGATAGAAGCCTTGATTCAGTGGGGAAATCTCAGAAAGAAACTACGGGATCATCCTGCACAACTGCTTGCCGATCCCCAACCTCAACCACATTTCAAGGAAGAAACTCATGCTCAACCAATGGCGGACATGATCAACATGATTTATGAAGGACCAACACCTTGGAGGGTAGGAGACTTGAGAAATTCATCAAAACATCGATGGGAAGATGATGCCATACTTTTCTTTGAGGAAGATTTACAAGGAGTTCAAACTTCTCATAATGACGTTGTTGTCATTTCCATGATAATAACCAACTATAATGTAAAATAATATTTAGTTGATAATGGAAGCTCCACTGATGTATTATTCTACAATACTTTCTACTAAATACAACTTTCTACTAACCAACTAAAATCAATCAACATGCCTTTAATCACATTTAAGGATGATTCGATTAAAGTGGAGGAAGAAATAGAGCTTCCTATTACTACCGAACAGCAACCTCAAAAATCTATTGTATGGCTTAACTTCCTCATTATCCGAGTTCCTTCAATCTATAATTTTATATTGGGATGATCTAGATTGAATGCACTTTGGTTGTGGTTTCAACGTACCATCTGTTTGTATGCTTTCCGATAAGGAATGAAACTAACAAATGTGAAGAGATCAACAGCTAGTTCGAAAATGCTACTTAATCATACTAAAGAAAAAAAGCCCACAGAAGCTCTTTCCATTGATGGGTTGGACTAAAGAGAAGAAGAAAATCAAAAAAAATTTGTCGAACAGCTTATCTCAATGCCTCTGAAGGAAGAGGATCTGACTAAGACCATTCAAGTCGGATCCTTATTGAGCCATGATCTACAGGAGAAACTTATGACTTTTTTATAGGACAATCCTGATATTTTTGCCTAGTCAGCTTCTGACATGCCAGATATTCCTTTTGACATAATTATTCATCGATCGAATGTTAACGCTAAGTGTAGACTAGTATAATAAAAGAAAAGAAGCTTCACTCTCAAATGGCAAAAGGCCATTGATGAAGAAGTCGATAAGTTGCTGCCTGCCAACTTCATCCGAGAAGCAACCTACGCGGATTGGCTCGCAAATATTGTGATGATCAAAAAAGCTAATGACAAATGGAGAATATGTATCGACAACAATCGATCTGAACAAAGCTTGTCCGAATTCGAAGGATAGCTTTTCACTATCAAGAATCGATCAGTTAGTCAATGCTACTTCGGACCATCAATTATTGATCTTTATAGATATCTTTTTCAGATACAATCAAATTCAGATGGCATCTGAAGATGAGAAGAAGATGGCATTTATCATCGAGTAGGGTTTATATTGCTACAAAGTCATGCCCTTCGGCCTCAAAAATATCGGAGCAACATATCAACGACTGATTAATAAAATCTTCAAAAATTAGATTGACTACAATATGAAAGTATACATCAATAATGTTGGGTATAAAATACCCTCAGCCGAAGTTCTTAATAGGATTGGCCCTCCCAGGACTCCTCCGACTTTCGACCGCAGATGGTATCTCTCCGGACTTCTCCAACAGTCGGATTCCCACAGTGCTGACTGAATTCCCCCAACGGACGAACTCCCACTACACCACCCGAGCTCCTTCAACATGAGTTCCTCCAGTTATCTATTAAACCGCCCTAAGCGCTCACTAAGCTCCACCGCCAGTCGACTTTCTACGAATATCAGCTGTTCCCCGAATCCCTTCCATACTTCTTCCAGCCATGTTCAACTCCAATCCGAACTACCCCAGACTTCGCCAACGGCTGAACTTCTCCAACGGTAGATTCCTACAACTACCAGATTTCAGCCCGAACTCTTATGGGAGCCAGATCTCGTCTCCAACTCCAGCTGCGGGAAGACTCCGCCCGGACGCCTACGGGAGTCGGGCCTCGTTCTCAATTTCGGCTGCACGCGGACTTCGCCCGGACTCCTAAGGGAGCCGGGCTCCACCCACGACCCCGACTGCTGGTAAACTTCGTCCGGACTCCTAAGGGAGCCAGACTTCACCCCTGATTTTGATTGCAGGTGGACTTCGCCCGGGCTCCTACGGGAGCCAGACCTCATCTCCAGCTCCAGCTGCGGGAAGACTCCGCCCGGACTCCTACGGGAGCCGGGCCTCATTCCCAATTCCGGCTGCACGCGGACTTCGCCCGGACTCCTACGGGAGCCGGGCTCCACCCACAACCCCGATTGCTGGTAAACTTCGTCCGGACTCCTAAGGGAGCCAGACTTCACCCCTGACTTTGATTGCAGGTAGACTCAGCCCGGACTCCTACGGGAGCCGGATCTCATCCCTGACCTCAACTGCGGAGAGGCTTCGCCCGGACTCCTACGAGAGCTGGGCTCCGTCCTCGACCCCGATCACTGGTAAACTTCATCCGGACTCCTAAGGGAGCCGGACTTCATCCCTGACTTTGATTGCAGGTAGACTCAGCCCGGACTCCTACGGGAGCCGGATCTCGTCTCCGACCTCGACTGTGGAGAGGCTTCATCCGGACTCCTATGAGAGTCGGGCTCCATCCTCAACCCCGATTGCTGGTAAACTTCATCCTGACTCCTAAGGGAGCCGGACTTCATCCCTGACTTTGATTGCAGGTAGACTCAGTCCGGACTCCTAGGGGAGCCGAATCTCATCCCCGACCTCGACTGCGGAGAGGCTTTGCCCGGACTCCTACGAGAGTCGGTCTCCGTCCTCGACCCCGACCGCTGGTAAACTTCGTCCGGACTCCTAAGGAAGCCGGACTTCATCCCTAACTTTGATTGCAGGTAGACTCAGCTCGGACTCCTACGGGAGTCAGATCTCGTCCCCGACCTCGACTGCGGAGAGGCTTCACCCGGACTCCTACGGGAGCTGGATGATGCGGGACAATCCTAAAAAGAAAATCAATCCTAATAATCAAGCTCTCTTCTGTTCATCAACAACAAATCACATCCGGCCAGTGGCTCATTATTCCCAGGACAGACAGTATAGTTGCCTATACTCTGCTCAGGAGGCATGATTTGCTTATACTAATGGTTTTAGGCAATCCATGTAGTCTAACAATCTCATCAAAGTATATCCTTGCAACTTTCGACGCATCAGATGTTTGGCAACAGGGTAAGAAATGGACCATTTTTGAAAATCTATCTACAACCACTAGAATAGAATCATGCTTCCTAGCTGTCCTAGGTAATCCCAAAATAAAATCCATACTAACATCTTGCCAAGGACAGTCTGATATAGGTAAGGGTGTATATAAGCCGGTGTTTTATTTTCTCTGTTTGGCCACGGTACATGTTCTACATTGGGCAACAATTCGGACGACATCTCTTTTCAAGCTTGGCCAAAAGAACTGGGCTTCTACCAACTCTATAGTTTTATTCCTACCAAAGTGTCCAGCTAATCCTCCAGTATGTAATTTCCAAACTAAAAAATCTCTCAAAGATGTACGGGGGATACACAGCCTAGTTTCTCTAAATAGGTAACTATCCTGAAGGGTATATTCACTACGTTCTCTAGATGGCCCCTTACGTAAAGCGGTAAGTATGTCACCAAAATCTGGACACTCCTCATAATTTTTTTTAACCTTATCAAAACCAACAACTTCTATACTAACGATGGACAGCAAAGTATGACGATGACTCAGGGCATCAGCAGCACGATTCTCTACACCTGCACGATGTTTCAAAACAAAAGTATAGGCTTACAAAAACTCGACCCACCTACCGTATCTATGATTCAATTTTTTTTGAGAATTCAGAAATCTAAGGGCCTCATGGTCAGAGTACAAAATAAATTTTTGTGGTAGTAGATAATGCCTCCAATATCTTAAAGCTTGAATTACCGCATAAAACTCTTTATCATAGGTAGAATACTTGAGTTTAGAATCGTTAAGTTTCTCGCTAAAGTATGCTACCGGATGACCTTCTTGACTAAGGACACCACCAATCCCAACTTCTGACGCATCACATGCTACTTCAAAAATCTTAGAAAAATCAGGGAGACGTAAGATTGGGGCATGAGTCATCTTGTCCTTAATGTCTAGAAAGGCTCTATTGGCTGCCCTAGTCCATTCAAAATTTTTTTTTCTAATGCAGTCAGTGATGGGAGCGACTATGGTGCTAAACCCTTTTATGAACCTACGATAAAAGGTTGCTAATCCATGAAAACTCCGCACGTCATGCACACTCTTGGGCACCGGCCACTCAACTATTGCTCTAATCTTTTCAGGATCAGTAGATACACCATTGGGGGTAACAACAAAACCTAAAAAGATGATATGGTCTGTCATAAAAGCGCACTTCTTAGGATTAGCATACAAGCTTTCTGTTTTAAGAACTTGACACACTCTTTGGAGGTGATCAAATGGTCTTCCCTAGTTCGACTATAGATCAAAATGTCATCAAAATATACGACTACAAATACTCCTATAAATGGTCGTAGTACTTGGGTCATCAACCTCATGAAGGTACTAGGGGCATTAGATAATCCAAATGGCATCACCATCCACTCATATAAATCATTTTTTGTCTTGAAAGCAGTTTTTCACTCATCTCCCGGTCTAATCCTTACTTGATGGTAACCACTCTTAAGATCGATCTTAGAAAAGATAGTGGATCCGGCCATCATATCTAACATGTCATCTAATCTAGGGATGGGAAAGCGGTACTTAATGGTGATCTTATTAATGGCACGGCTATCTATGCACATCCTCCATGTACCATCTTTCTTTGGAGTCAGTAGTGCAGGAACCGCGCAAGGACTCAAACTCTCCCTCACAAATCCTTTTTTTATCAGCTCTCCAACTTGTCTTTGTAGCTCGGCATGCTCATTAGGGTTCAACCTATAGTGGGGCAAGTTGGGTAGGGTAGATCCAGGAACTAAATCAATGGCATGTTGAATGTTTCTCATAGGCGGTAAGTAATCTGGAAGATCCTCAAGAAAGACATCATGAAACTCAGTAAGAAGGCTAGCTACTTCCTTAGGATAATCCACCTTAGAATCCTCACGAACTTCTCTAGCAACAAGCATCCAAACTGGTGATCCTTCACTCATGATCGTCTCTAATTCTTTAGCACCTATCAGATTGAGGCTTTTCTTCTTAAGATTTTCTTTTGGTCCATCGCCTATCTTTCTATTAGTAGCCTTAGGTGGGGAAGGATTAATCGTGATCTTCTTACCCTGATGAGTAAAGCTGCAGGAGTTGGTACAGCCATAAATCGTAACATCATTGTTGAATAGCCAAGGCCGACCTAATATGATACTTCCGACTTCCATGGGTAAGACATCGCACCACACATGATCCTGATAGGAATGAAGCTGGATGGGCACACGGCATCTAAATTTGATGGGAATAGAGGAGGAATCAATCCAAGACACACGGTATGGACTAGGATGATCTACAGGAGTTAATCCTAATCGCTTAACCGTGTCGGTGGAGATGGCGTTGATACAGCTACCACTATCAATGATCACCTTACAAATTTTATCGCCAAATTTTATGAAGGTATGGAAAATAGAGGTCCTACGCCAGTTTTCACTTTTTTTAGTTTGGGCTAGGACATACCTAACGACTCCAAGCCTAAGGTCTGACTCAGGTGTGGCATAACCTAGGATGTCCTCAGTACTCTCAAATTGCTCGGCTAAATCTGGATCAGCTTCATAAACTTCCTCCTCAATATTTTCTAGAGTTTCTCCTTCTAATTCTTCTACGAATAATGATCGGTTGGGGCATTGTGCAGCAAAGTGACCGTAACCATGGCACTTGAAGCAATGAGATCGAGAACTACTTCCTTTTGATAACTCTCCTATAGCTCCTTTTTTTTTATCTTCTTTTCTCCCAATAGGATTTGTAAGTGGAGGTCAGTTACTAGGAGTTTGATTAATATTAGGTCTCGATCCAGAAGGGGTTACTCGGTTGGATTCAGGACGACGGGGAGTCGAATATCTAGAAAATTTTTCAAAATCTAAGGTAAGTTGATAAGCTTATTCCAACGTGGTTATCTCTCGCAGAAAGAGCTCACGCTGAATATCCTCTCGTAATCCAGCTCTAAATCTAGATAAGGTAACAACTCTATCTTCGGCTACTTCACATCTCATGAGGTATTCATCAAATCTCGTGATATACTCGGTGACTGATCTATTCCCTTGAGTAAGCCTCTGCCATTGATCTAAAAGTCTTTGTTGGTAAGAGGTGGGGAGGTACTTCTCTCTGAGTTTTTCTTTCATCTCATCCTAGGTTTCTATCGGATCTTGTCTTCTCTGATTGAGAAGACGCTCAATACTTTCCCAATAAAGTCAGGCTTTCCTCACCAATTTCATCCTAGCAAACCTAACTCTCCTTGCTTCAGACATTTTGTACCATCCAAAATAGTGGTCCATACCTGATTTCTAATCTAGATACTCTCTCGGATCTAGACAACCATCAAAACTTGGGGCTTCGACTTTCACATTCCTAAGAATATGCTCATCTTGATCGAACTGGTTATGGTGCGGACGTGCCCCTATAGGTCGATCAAGTTCTAGATTTTTACCTCTTTGTCCTATAGGTAGTCGGGGAGACTCAGGTTCAGGTTGTTTCTGCCTAGCTTCTTCTAATACCACTATTCTCTCATCCATGACTTTCATAAAATTTTTCATGTCATCAAACTTTTCAGTCAGAGCATTAATGATGGCTGCTATATTGGGATCCATATTGGTGTTGGGTGGGGAAGTAGGATGTTGGTACCAGGTACCTGATCTAGTGGTCATGCAACTCTAAGATGCAGAAATAAGGTACAATAAAAATTAAAATGCTTGAAAGTAAAGTACGAAATTTAGAGTGCAAAAATTTAACTTGCAGAAATTTAAATTGCTGAATCTAAACTAAAGCCCTAATCAACCTGGCTCTGATACCAAATTGATGCGGGACAATCCTAAAAAGAAAATCAATCCTAATAATCAAGCTCTCTTCTGTTCATCAACAACAAATCACGTCCGGCCAGGGGCTCATTATTCTCAGGACAGACAGTATAGTTGCCTATACTCTGCTCAGGAGGCGTGATTGATTGATACGAGACTAAAGCGAGATTAATCTAAATGATACAGACGAATGCCATTCGAGAGATCAGTAAATAATTAGCAATAGAAAATTTCATAAACAGATAGCAAAAATTAAACATGCTCACGAGTAAATGCAAAAAAAGAAATAAGAATGGAACGATAGAAAATAAAATATTAAACTTGTGAGAAAATCCAAGAAGATGATAAGAATCCAGATCGTGGTAGTTAAGAAACTACTCTGATTAGGGCTCTTAATCTTTTAACCAAACAGATCCATCGATAAAGAACTAGGTCTTTACCAACATCGGATTAAAAAGAAAAAATCAAAGATCAACTGTTAAGGAACGAAGGTCCTTGACAGCATATGATCTGTAGAATAAGAAATCACTCCTTCTCTCAGCACGACAGATGAAATTCTGGAGGAGACAGATCTTCTCTTGACGGAATAGGCTTGTGTGGGTAGATGGTGGAGTCGATCAAAGTCGTAGGAACACTGAATCTTAAGTAGAAGGAATAGAATAGAAAGTGGGCCTCACACCCTCCCCTTGTGGGGCGATTTTGGGTCTCACACCCTCTCCCTCTCGGAGCGATTGACACAAGTATTTATGGAGTTTGTAAAATCATTCATTATTTTTTTTCATGAAAGATACAAGGATTTATATAGGACTCTAAGGGTCCTATTTGTTTAGGAATCTCTTATCTTTACAAGAAAAAAATCAACCCTCCATAAAAAAGTAAAGCATTATAATCTACCATAGGAAAGAAATCAGCCTTCAACAAAATAAGTAAGTTGCCAAGAACTCTTAAAAAATTCTAAGGAAGAAATGGAACTCCATGTGGGTGCTTGATGCTTGACACAACTTGGCATGAGCACGGCACATGCTGGCATGCATATTTCTTCTCTTGGCATGTGGAGAGTGGTGGCTCCAAAGGTGACGTGGATAAATCCAAGTATGGCCCTATGGACCCAAAGCCAAATGCATTAAAATAAATAACTGAAGTAGAATCAATTTAATGAGGCTTCTTCGATCCAAATCAAACTTAAATTATGTTGCCGATTTTTGATGGCTCTGGTGTCCGCACCACCGGGCTCCGTCCTCGACCCCGATTGCTGGTAAACTTCGTCCGGACTCCTAAGGGAGCTGGACTTCACCCCTGACTTTGATTGCAGGTAGACTCAGTCCGGACTCCTACGGGAGCCGGATCTCGTCCCCGACCTCGACTGCAGAGAGGCTTCGCCCGGACTCCTACGGGAGCCGGATCTCGTCCCCGACCTCGACTGCAGAGAGGCTTCGCCCAGACTCCTACGGGAGCCGGGCTCCGTCCTTGACCTCGACCGCTGGTAAACTTCGTCCGGACTCCTAAGGGAGCCGGACTTCATCCCTGACTTTGATTGCAGGTAGACTCAGCTCGGACTCCTACGGGAGCCGGATCTCATCCCCGACCTTGACTGCGGAGACGCTTCGCCCGGACTCCTACGGGAGCCGGGCTCCATCCTCGACCCCGATTGCTGGTAAACTTTGTCCGGACTCCTAAGGGAGCCGGACTTCATCCCTGACTTTGATTGCAGGTGGACTTCGCCCAGGCTCCAACGGGAGCCAGATCTTGCCTCCAGCTCCGGCTGCGGGAAGACTCTGTCCAGACTCCCTCGAGAGCCGGACTCCGGGCTCCTCTAGAACGGGTAGCTAACCACCTCTCCCCGCTAGACACTCCAGCCGAGCTTCAGCCGACAGGCCTGCACTCCCTGGCATGGCCGCAGTAACGGCCACGACTCTGCTCCACTTCCTGTGACGGATTCCATGCGGCTCCATTACTCCCTGGCCAACCACTATGATGCCCACGATCCTACTCCACTTCCTGTGACGGATGCCGCACGATTCTTCCATCCTCTGGCAAGTCGCGACAACAGACGCTGCTCCACTCCCCACGATAGACTCCACATGGCATGTCTCGGTGATAGCCACGATTCCACTCCACTACTCTCCGCAACAAACTCCTCCTGACTCTGGGTGTCCCACTGCCAGACGGTTACAGATATCGCTATCAGTCTGTTGCCCCCTCCGCCTATAAAAGGGGGGACCCCAGATACGTTATTCTCTAAGCTCTCATTGTTACCTAGAAACTCTGCTAAAATTTTCATTCGAGCACTCCATTCTTGTTGAGGCAGAGAACTGACTTGAGCGTCGGAGGGTCTTGCCGGAGCAACCCCACCTCCGGTTTAGACTTCTTTTGTAGGTCCCGGCGGCGATCGCGACCCCCACAACTCCAGCTTCTCCGGCACAGGCAGATTTTTGCACCAACAGGATTGGCGCTAGAGGAAGGGGTTGTGTCTTTGCAGTACCCTTGTTCTTAAAGGAGCGCTCAACGGGACCACCTCCGGACATCTTTTCCGACGTCCTCTCCTCCTTCCTCCACTTGGTCTTTGCCCGATGCCTCCCCGCAAGGCGTCCACGCGACGATCCACGACCTCCGCGGCCAGATCTCAGGCTCCGACCTCACCTCCAGTTTCCCAGCCTCCTCCTCCTCCTCCGACAACAACGGTCGGTGCGGAGCAATTTGATCTGCTGGCGCAGCAGGTCAGAGGCCTTACTGAAGCTGTACAGGCCATGCAGCAGCAGCAGCAGCCGCAGGCATCAGTGCGCCTGGAAAGAGTGTCACCAAAATACCAGAATCTGGCGGTAGGGTGGGCCACTTGGGCCAGCCACCACGTCTTTCCTGAGAAGATGAACCCGAGGGTGGAGAGCCCTCAGTCGGATCATGACTCCACCCTTGGAAGATCTCTACCTCCATTCTGCTAGAGGACCCTCGAGACCCGTAGTCGAGAGGATTTCCTAGACTAGAGGCTCCAGGAGATGAACCGACGGATCAAAGAGCTCCACCACGCTCCCCCCGCTTATAGTGAGGATATTTGCACTGACCCTCCCTTTTCTCAAATGATCATGCAGGAACCAATCCCGCCAAACTTCAAACTCCCCCAGTTCGAGAGCTACGACGGGACTTCGGACCTGATTGACCATCTAGAGGCCTTCCGGATGATGATGCTGCTTCATGACGCATCCGACGCCATTCTATGCCGAGCCTTCCCATCCATCTTGAAGGGAGCGACGAGAAACTGGTACTCGGCGCTGAAGCCAGGTACCATCTTTTTCTTCGATCAGATGAGCCACCAATTTGTGGTCCATTTTGTCAGCAGCCGGTGCCCCCAGAAGGATTCGGAGTCCCTCATCAATATCAAGCAGAGGGAGAGGGAGTTCATTCGGGCCTACATCAACCGTTTCAATGTCGCAGTGCTGGAGGTCCGGAATTTGGACCAATCGGTAGCAATGGCCGCTCTGAAGGGCGGCCTTCAGAAGAATGACCTTTTGTTCTCCCTGGAGAAGAAATACCCCAGAAATTTTGCTGATCTGTTGGCTCGGGCTGAAGGGTACGTCCGAGCGGAAGAAGCCTTCAAAATAAAGGATGAGGAGACTGCGAGAGAGCGGCAGGCGGGAGACTCGAGTAAGCCCGCAGTCGAAAAAGGGCCGAGAGAAGCTCGGCCACGTTCTCGAACTCCTCCCGGGCACAAGCGTGTCCATACTCCTCCTCGGGTACGTAGGCAGAGAAGTCCGAACCGCGGAGTTCGGCGGAGTTCTCCACCGGAAAGATTTCGTAACTACGCCCCCCTCAATGCCTCGAAGACCCAGGTACTGATGGAGGTTAGGGAGCAGCTCCCTAGGCTAGAGAGGATGCGCACACACCTCGGAAAGCGCAACCCCAACAAGTTCTGTCTCTACCATCGCGACCACGGCCACGACACGGAGGAATGCATCCAGCTTCGAGATGAGATCGAGGAGCTCATCCGACGAGGTCGACTCGATAGGTTCATTCAACGCCGACCTGAGGGTAGAGAAGATCGGCCAAGGGCCCTGCCGCAACTTGAACCGCCAAGGAGGGAGGAGCAGCCCGGAGATCGGCCTCCAATCGGGACCATCGATTCCATCACCGGAGGGCCTCAAGGAGGAGCAGACCTTCCACAACCATAAGACTCGAGAAACCTGTAAATGTACTACTCACGACTTTGCTTTGAATCAAAATTCTTTTCGACTTTGCATGTCTTTCCCTTTTGGCATGGACTTGTTACGATTGGGGATAACCCCTTCAAAGAATTAAAACAAGGTCATGTTAGGAACAGGAGGAGAACCTCATCCTAATATGAGCAAAATGGAAGTCTGATTATTTTAAGATCGGATCGGGGGAGAGGCCCATATAACGGCCCTTAAGCGGCCCCATGGTCATGTTAGGAACAGGAGGAAAATCTTATCCTAATATGAGCAAAATGAAAGTCCGATTATTTTAAGATCGGATTGAGGGAGAGGCCCATATAACGGCCCTTAAGCGCCCCCATGGTCATGTTAGGAACAGGAGGAAAATCTCGTCCTAACATGAGCAAAATGGAAGTCCGATTATTTTAAGATCGGATCGGGGGAGAGGCCCATATAACGGCCCTTAAGCGCCCCCATGGTCATGTTAGGAACAGGAGAAAAATCTCGTCCTAACATGAGCAAAATGAAAGTCCGATTATTTTAAGATCGGATCGGGGGAGAGGTCCATATAACGGCCCTTAAGTGCCCCTATGGTCATGTTAGGAATAGGAGAAAAATCTCATCCTAACATGAGCAAAATGGAAGTCCGATTATTTTAAGATCGGATCGGGGGAGAGGCCCATATAACGGCCCTTAAGCGCCCCCATGGTCATGTTAGGAACAGGAGGAAAATCTCATCCTAACATGAGTAAAATGGAAGTCTGATTATTTTAAGATCGGATGGGGGGAGAGGCCCTACAACGCCCTAATGTGCCCCCACAGCCATGTTAGAGACAGGAGGAGAACCTCGCCCTAACATGAGCAAAGTCAAAGGCCCGGTTCTTCTAGATCGGATGGGGGAGAGGCCCTACAACGCCCTAATGTGCCCCCACATCCATGTTAGGGACAGGAGGAGAACCTCGCCCTAACATGAGCAAAGTCAAAGGCCCGGTTCTTTTAGACCGGATGGGGGGAGAGGCCCTACAATGCCCTAATGTGCCCCCACGGCCATGTTAGGGACAGGAGGAGAACCTCGCCCTAACATGAACAAAGTCGAAGACCCGATTCTTTTAGACCGGATGGGGGGAGAGGCCCTACAACGCCCTAATGTGCCCCCACAGCCATGTTAGGAACAGGAGGAAACCTCATCCTGACATGAGCAAAGTCGAAGACCTGGTTCTTTTAGACCGGATGGAGGGAGAGGCCCTTGCAACGACCTTTATGTGCCCCCACAGCCCTGTTGAGAACAGAAGGAGAACCTCATCCTAACCTGAGCTGAGATCGACTACGTCAAGGACAGAAGGAGGACCTCATCCTGACGATGATAAAAATCTGATCACCCAACATGATCGGATAAAGGAAAAAGTCCCCTCAATGGCACCTCCACACCTCTACGCGATCCCACGAAAAGCAAGGGGAGGACCCTCGTTTAGAAAAGAGAAGAAAAATTAAAAAAGAAAAGCGATGAACTATATCGGCAACAGATGAAAGACAAACTACACCAAAAACATAGGGAACTTCATCTCAACAAAGACGGGAGCTCCTACCGAGCATCCTCGGTCTCTAAGAAGGCTCTCGACACGGGTCAAGAAAATAATGACTCCTTCAAGGTAATGCGAAGTTCAGACCATGAGCTCGAGCCTATGACTATGGACGACAAGAAAAGCAAATCAATGTGGCGACGATTGGGCACCTCCGAACGACACCGACGTCGAACAAGTCAAGAGACGAAAGAAGTCCGGCGGATGACGATTTAATGCGACACGTGGATGAGGTAACACAAAATTCTCTTTTCATTTCATCCACAAAATATACACTACAAAGCCCAGCAGGCTAAAAGAAGGAAAGCAAAACAACAAGAACAAGATAAAACAACAAAAGAAAAGATATATACATGGGAAGATGGAAGGACAAAAAGAGCCCGAAGGGGATCCGGCTTCCTCCGACCTCGGACTTTCGGCTTCGACCCTCACCAGGGAACCCCTTAAACGTCCGACTTTTGCTTCCAATTCTCTCTCTCTCATTAAGATCTCCATGTATCTTCGATGAAATCACTGGCTTTCGCTCTCCGTCTCTCGACGCCTTTTTCTCAGGACCTCAGATTCTGCCTCCGCATCCTTGACGGCCTGCTGCTCGCATACCAGCTGGATCTTCAATTGCTGCAGCTCGGCCTTCCCCTCCCCAAAAGCGACGGATAGTTCTTCTGCGATCCTTCTCAGAGATTGGAGTTCGTTGGAATCCCGAGTGGAGGCAGTTTGAGCCCCCTCGGTTAGCTGCCTTCGGAGGCGGGCAACTTCGTCGGTCACCATCCGGAGCCTCCCCTTGTATTCGTCCACCTGCTTGCGCCAGCCAGCTCGGTACGCATCGTAGCTCGCCTCAGCATCCTAGAGCTGCTGCTGGAGGTTGGAGACCTTCTTCGACCACTCCCGGTCGCTGTCGGCTCAAGTCAAAAGCCGGGATAAACTTTCCTCCAGCTGGCCAATCCTCTCCCAGACAGCCGACAGCTCCACCCTGAGGGAACTGATTTTGGCGGCTTGAGCCCAAATTTGATCGCTGGCACGCTTCTTGTGTTCCTCAAGCTCCTTCTCAAAGTTTACCTTCCTCTGACTGTACTCCATGATCCCCTTCACGTGGAGATTTCGAAAGTAGGTGGCCTCCACGGTGGCTTCGGAATGACTCTCCCTCAACCTACGAAGCTCGCCTTCCATCTTCTTCGACCTTTTTGTTAAATGGAGGACTTCCTTCTTCAGCCGCTGGATTGTAGACTTCAGCAGAATCCCCTGAGGCAAGGGAAGCGCTTCGGCGGAGCACTGCCATCGGGAGGTCAACGCGTTAAAACGCAGCTCATTACAAAGAAGAAGAAAGAAAGAAAGAAAAAGAAGAGAAGAAAAGTCTCCCATAAGGAGAAGACCAATTTTATTGACTGAACGTTTCTTGAAGACAAAAGAAAGAAGAAAAATGACAATAAAGGAAGAATACAAGGTTAGAGGTCTTGGACCTCTGGATCAACGGGGGGACTCGGCACCTCTTGGGGGTGGACCGCGGTGGTTGCAACGGTGGTGGAGGGTCCGGCTTCATCCTCGGATGCCTCGTCCAAGAAGCTGAGGTCGAGCTCAGGGAATTTCATGACCATCTTCTCCTGGCAGAGCTCGAACCCTCTATTGAATGCGGCTTGACCGAACTCAACCTTCAACTTCTTCATTTCGGTGGAAGTCTTGAACTCCTCCACCGCTTGACTCCTGGCCTCCGAGATCAGGGTCGGGATCTATTCCGCCATGTTGGCAACCTCGGCCTCCGCCCTCCTCACCATCTCCTCCAGGTCGGCCTTCTATTCCGTCGAGGTCTGTCTCTCTCTCTCAAGCACCTCTCGGAGACCGGCCACCTCGAGGGCCATTTCCTTAAGGCGGGCAGCCTCGGCCTGCTGACCTTCCACCGTCTTGTTTGTCATCTCGATGTTGGTGAGGAGTTGGTGCCCGAGCTGCAAGGGCGACCGGAGAGTCAGAATGGGAGCTGGAAAGTTAATTAAATGAAGAAGCGAAAGGAAAAAGGAGAACGAATCTACTTACCTAGAGGAAAGCCCCCAGCGAGTCCCAGACTCATTGTGTAGGATCGACGCAGACGATCCTCTGGACGACTTCGGGCAGTGAGCACCCATCTACCAGCTTTTTTATTAGATCCCTGTCACTAAAGGGATCATCCCCCTGCTCCTCTTCAGAGCCGCGGGACTCTTCAGTGGCAGCCCGACGACTGCCGACCCTGCGGGTCAAGGTCTTCCTCCTCTCACCCCCTGGCACCTTCTCAGGATGGGTCTTTGAAGCGGGGACCTCGGTAGGAGAACTCAAACCCCTCGGGGAAGCCCGGGCGGCGGGACGCTCAGTGTTTGGAAGGACGTCGGCGGCTGAGGTCGCTTGGGTGGGTGCGGTCGAACTCGTCCCCTCCGCTTTGGCCCTCTTCGCCGACCCGGAGGCCGCAGCGCCCTTTCTTTTGAGAGCCTTCAGGCCCCTGGCAAGTATCTGTGCTTCTTCGACGTAGATGCCTAAAAAAAAAAAAAGAGAAAGAGAAAAGAAAAGGAGGGCGTGAAAAAGAAGAAAAGAAGAGAAGTAGGAGAAAGAGAGGAAAGGAAAAGAAAGAAAAAAAAGGAGAGATGAAATACTGGCGGGATCCAGGGGGCTCAGGCTGATGTTGAATAGAAATTGCTCCTTCAGGAGGTTGGGGAGAGAAAGAGTTGGATATTTGAGGAGTTTCTGGGAGGCTTGATGGTCGTCTCCCCCCAGGCTGGACGCCCGACGGACGGAGTCCCTCAGGGAGCCCCAAGGGGGCAACTCTAGCCTCGATGTCGGGCATCGAACATAAAGAAACTTTTCCTTCCAGTTATGGATAGAAGAAGGGGCACCCTTCAGTAACCCCTTCCTACCGAACTGTGGGGAGAAGTACCACCAATCCTTCACCGTGGGATGATGCTTGAAGGTGTAGAAGTATCTAAACAAGGAAAGGGTGGGCTGGACTTCGACTACATGACAAAGAGAGAGGAACCCTATCAAAAATCTAAAGGAGTTCGGTGCAACCGAAGCCAGAGAAATATCCAGAAATTGAAAAAGAGCAATGACAAAAGGCGGCAGAGGAAGCCGAAGTCCGGCACGGAAGGCCTCCTGATATAGGCAGAAGCAGCCGGGGGGAGGGGCACTAGCCCGGTCGGATGGGCCAGGAAGTTCCAGTTCGTACTCCAGAGGAACCCCATATTGAACTCTTATCAGTTGGAGTTCGTCCGGAGTCAGAGAACAAAGAATGGCATCTGATGCAAAAATCAGACGAGGTTCAGCTCTACCTACTGGTTCATCTACCGCTTGAGGACTCTGGGAGACCGAGACAGACGAACTCTTAGAGCCGCTAGAAGAAGAACCCCTGGAAGACATCTAGAATCACATGAAGACCACTTACAGAGGCGAAATCCCTAAAAATCGGAGAAAATCACGGACAAGGTCTCGGGGGACTGATGTGCAGAGCAAGAGGAAGAAAGATCGAACGGCAAAAGGAAGAACAAAAAGAGGAAGGAGTTCCGAGACTAACCTAGGTGATTCGAAGAAGTACGAAGGTGCGGAAATGGGGACGGCTCGAGGGACGCCTAAGGCTGGAAAGGGCGCTGAGAAAAATCGAAGTTCTCAGGAAGAAGAAGGACGTCAGAACGAGACCGTCGGATAGAGCGGGACTCATGGAGGAGGAGTGCGGGTTTAAATAGGCCCTGAGATCCAGCATAATGACGATTGCGAATCCCCTCTAGCCGGTCTCTTTTAGTCGCGTGTCCCACTCACCACAGCGGGCGGTTAAAAAGTGGCAGACGACTGACGGTGCCTTTATTGCGCCACGTCTTGAGCACCGTTCCGCTGCAGGTTCCAAAAGAGCCTCTTCGGATCGCCTCGATTTGAAAAGACCCCAGCGCACGCGCATTGAATGCCAAAATATCTGAGGATGATTGTGCGCGGATATCGAGGGAGCAACTTCGACTGTGATAATTTTTCTGTACTTTTTTCATTCGAAATTCGAACTCGAAAGTAGAGGGACTGGTGTTGGGTATAAAATACCCTCAGCCGAAGTTCTTAACGGGATTGGCCCTCCCAGGACTCCTCCAGCTTTCGACCGCAGATGGTATCTCTCCGAATTTTTCCAACAGCCGGATTCCCACAGTGCTGACTGAATTCCCCCGACGGACGAACTCCCACTACACCACCCGAGCTCCTTCAACATGAGTTCCCCCAGTTATCTATTAAGCCGCCCTAAGCGCTCACTAAGCTCCGCCGCCAGTCGACTTTCTACGAATATCAGCTATTCCCCGAATCTCTTCCAGACTTCTTCCAGCCAGGTTCAACTCCAATCCGAACTACCTCGGACTTCGCCAACGGCTGAACATCTCCAACGGTAGATTCCTACAACTACCAGATTTCAGCCCGGGCTCCTACGGGAGCCAGATCTCATCTCCAGCTCCAGCTGCGGGAAGACTCCGCCCAGACTCCTACGGGAGCCGGGCCTCATTCCCAATTCTGGCTGCACGCGGACTTCGCCCGGACTCCTACGAGAGTCGGGCTCCACCCACGACCCCGATTGCTGGTAAACTTCATCCGAACTCCTAAGGGAGCCGGACTTCACCTCTGATTTTGATTGCAGGTGGACTCCGCCCGGGCTCCTACGGGAGCCAGACCTCGTCTCCGGCTCCAGCTGCGGGAAGACTCCGCCCGGACTCCTATGGGAGTCGGACCTCGTTCCCAATTTCGGCTGCACGTGGACTTCGCCCGGACTCCTACGGGAGCCGGGCTCCACCCACGACCCCGATTGCTGGTAAACTTCGTCCGGACTCCTAAGGGAGTCGGACTTCACCCCTGACTTTAATTGCAGGTAGACTCAGCCCGGACTCCTACGGGAGCCAGATCTCATCCCCGACCTCGACTGCGGAGAGGCTTCGCCCGGGCTCCTACGAGAGCCGGGCTCCGTCCTCGACCCCGATCGCTGGTAAACTTCGTCCGAACTCCTAAGGGAGCCGGACTTCATCCCTGACTTTGATTGTTGGTAGACTCAGCTCGGACTCCTACGAGAGTCGGATCTCATCCCCGACCTCGACTGCGGAGAGGCTTCGTCCGGACTCCTATGAGAGCCGGGCTCCATCCTCGACCCCGATTGCTAGTAAACTTCGTCCGGACTCCTAAGGGAGCCAGACTTCATCCCTGACTTTGATTGCAGGTAGACTCAGCCCGGACTCCTACGGGAGCCAGATCTCGTCCCCGACCTCGACTGTGGAGAGGCTTCACCCGGACTCCTACGAGAGTCGGGCTCCGTCCTCGATCTCGACCGCTGGTAAACTTCGTCCGGACTCCTAAGGAAGCCGGACTTCATCCCTGACTTTGATTGCAGGTAGACTCAGCCCGGACTCCTACGGGAGTCAGATCTCATCCCCGACCTTGACTGCGGAGAGGCTTCGCCCGGACTCCTTTGAGAGTCGGGCTCCGTCCTCGACCCCGATTGCTGGTAAACTTTGTCCGGACTCCTAAGGGAGCCGAACTTCACCCCTGACTTTGATTGCAGGTAGACTCAGTCCGGACTCCTACAGGAGCCGAATCTCATCCCCGAACTCGACTGCGGAGAGGCTTCGCCCGGACTCCTACAGGAGCTGGGCTCCATCCTCGACCCCGACCGCTGGTAAACTTCGTCTGGACTCCTAAGGGAGCCGGACTTCATCCCTGACTTTGATTACAGGTAGACTCAGCCCGGACTCCTACGGGAGTCGGATCTCATCCCCGACCTCGACTGTGGAGAGGCTTCACCCAGACTCCTATGGGAGT
The DNA here is from genome assembly GCF_000442705.2 of Elaeis guineensis. Classification (NCBI taxonomy): domain Eukaryota; kingdom Viridiplantae; phylum Streptophyta; class Magnoliopsida; order Arecales; family Arecaceae; genus Elaeis; species Elaeis guineensis. The sequence goes on along the minus strand of NC_025993.2, from coordinate 185,571,576 downwards.
CGGGCTCTGTCCTCGACCCCGATTGCTGGTAAACTTCGTGTGGACTCCTAAGGGAGCCGGACTTCATCCCTGACTTTGATTGCAGGTGGACTTCGCCCAGGCTCCTATGGGAGCCAGATCTCACCTCCAGCTTTGGTTGCAGGAAGACTCCGTCCGGACTCCCATGAGAGCCAGACTCCGGGCTCCTCTAGAATGGGTAGCTAACCACCTCTCCCCGCCAGACACTCCAGCCGAGCTTCAACCGACAGGCCTGCACTCCCTGGCGTGGCCGCAGTAACGGCCATGACTCTGCTCCACTTCCTGCGATGGATTTCACGCGGCTCCATTACTCCCTATCCAACCGCTATGATGCCCACGATCCTGCTCCACTTCCTGTGACGGATGCCGCACGATTCTTCCATCCTCTGGCAAGTCGCAACAACGGACGCCGCTCCACTCCCCATGACAGACTCCATGTGGCATGTTCCGGTGATAGCCACGATTCCACTCCACTACTCTCCGCAACAAACTCCTCCTGACTCTGGGCGGCCCACTGCCAGACGGTTACAGATATCGCTATCAGTCTGTTGCCCCCTCCACTTATAAAAGGGGGGACCCCAGATACGTTATTCTCTAAGCTCTCATTGTTACCTAGAAACTCTGCTAAAATTTTTGTTCGAGCACTCCATTTTTGTTGAGACAGAGAACTGACTTGAGCATCGGAGGGTCTTGCTGGAGCAACCCCACCTCTGGTTTAGACTTCTTTTGCAGGTCCCGACGGTGACCGCGACCCCCACAACTCCAGCTTCTCCGGTGCAGGTGGATTTTTGCACCAACAAATAACATGCTCATAAATAGCAACGAAGCATCTCTTTATATCGATAACTTAGTAGAAGCTTTCGATGCCTTGAAAAAATTCCAAATGAAATTAAACCTGACTAAGTGTGTGTTCGAGGTAACTTCTGAAAAATTTATCAGATTTATGATGATAAGGTGAGGCATTGAAGCTAATTCCAAAAAGATTAAGGTAATTCTCGATATGAAGCCTCTAACTTTTATGCGAGATATTCAAAAACTAGTCGGACGCATCGTGTCTCTCAGCTGATTTATTGCCATGTTGATAGAGCAATGCCTTCCATTTTTCAAAACTCTCTGGCAGATGAATGACTTTACTTGGATGAAAGAATGTCAAAAAGCTTTTGAAGACTTGAAGCTATATTTAAGCTCCCCTCCTCTCTTAATGAAGTTAAGTATTGGCGATGAGCTGCTTATGTACTCGGTTACATCTTTAGAAGCCATAAATTTGATTTTGATTCGAGAAGATGACAAAGTGCAAAAATCCATCAATTACATAAGTCGAGTTTTACATGGAGCAAGAATAAGATATTTTCGGATCAAAAAGGTTGTCTTCATGATTATCACTATCATACAACAACTACACCCTTATTTTTAGACTCATTCGATGAAAATCTTAATCGACCTTCCCTTGAGGACTCTACTACAATGACTAGATACTTCAGGAAGAATGAGAAAATGGACAATCAAACTTAGTGAGTTTGATCTTTCTTATATTCCTCGATTCTCGATAAAGACTTAGATACTAGCTGACTTTATTGTTGAATACACAATGACTATCGATGATGAAATTGATGAATAATTTGAAGATAAAACTTTGAAACTAGCATGAATTCTATATGTGGATGGGGCCTCAAATACATAAGACTACAGAGCAGGTCTCATTTTAACCAACATCGATGGGATGGTCATCGAGTATGCTCTTCGATTCACTTTCAAAGCTTCGAAAAATCAGGTCGAATATGAAATCTTGATAGCTAGGCTAAAAGTAGCTAAGGACCTTACTGTGAAACGCTTAAAAGTCTTCACTGACTCGCAACTCATGGTTGGACAATCCTGAGGAGAATATGAAGTCTGAGATTTAATCCTAGCAAATTATCTTCAAAAACTCTGATCTCTACAAGTGAATTTTGACTGCATTGAGATCTTCCATATTCCTCGCTTGGAGAACGTCTGTGTTGATTCTTTATCCCGACTTGCGACATCTGATTGTAACTTGAAAAATTTTTTTATTAAGCATCTCAATAATCTGAGTATCGATATGGAAGAAGTTCACCAAGTCCAAGTTGGCCATGAATCAAATTGGATCGACCCATTCATCGAATATTTAACTGATGGGACTTTGCCAACTGATCATGCAGAAGCATGGTGGATAAGATGATGGGCGACTCAATATGTGCTAATCAATGATCAACTCTATAAAAAATTGACATCTTTATCTTTACTTAAATGTCTTCGTTCTTCTGAAGCTGATTATGCCCTCAGAGAAGTTTATGAAGGTATTTGTAACAAGCACTTGGAGGGCAAATCATTATCTTACAAAATACTCCAACAAGGATATTACTAACTGACTTTGTAAAAGGACATTACCGACTTGGTATGAAAGCATGACTAATGCTAAAGATTCACCAATATTCAGAGATTTCTGTCAAGTCACCTCATGTCCATTTTGGTACTTTGACCGTTTGACTAATGGGGAGTTGACATATTTGATTCATTTCCTCTTGCTAGTAGACAACAAAAATTTATTATAATTATCATCGACTACTTTACCAAATGGATGGAAGCAGAGCTTTTAGCATAAATAATGGAGAGGAAAATGATAGATTTCCTATGAAAATCAGTTATTTGCTGATTTGGTCTACCCCAGATCATTATCGCAGACAATGGCCAATAGTTCAATAATTCTAAGTTTAAAGAATTCTGCACAAAGTATCAAATCATCCATAAGCTTATGTTAGTCGGATATTCACAATCTAATGGAGAAGCTGAGGTGACCAAAGAATAATATTACAAGGCCTAAAGATAAAATTGGATCAGGCCAAAAGTCAATGAGTCAACAAACTCTACAACATACTTTGGTCTTACCAAACAACTTCTCGAATCCCAACTGGAGAAACTTCTTTCAACTTAGCATTTAGGATCGAAGCCATGAATTTATTGGAAATTGATCTACCATCAACTCGGATGGAACAATATGATGAATCAACTAATTCAGACAAATGATGTACCGACTTAGACTTGTTCGATGAAACTCGAAGGCAAGCTCAGTTGAGGATGGCATCATATCAACAACAAATAGCTCAGTATTACAATTCTTAGATCAAACCCAAAATTTTTCGAGATCTTATCCTTTGAAAAGTTGAAATCTCCAAATCGATTGAGCAACAAAAGTTGTCCCTAAATTGGGAAGATCCCTGCAAAATTTTGAAAGTACTTCGATTAGAAGTATGTAAAATCATGAACTTAGATGGTATGGAAATTCCTTGGACTTGAAACATCGAGAATCTATGTATGTACTATAATAAGTCATTTGGATTGAATAAAATACATCAATGACTTCTCCTCTATGGTACTGTATCAACAAGTTCATCTACTTGGCAATTCACTGAATAAATTGATCGACTGACACTCGATTATGTAGTTGAATTGTTGGCTGACACCCAGCAAAAAGTTATTCGGTTGACACCCTGGTAACTAACTTATGGCAAGTAATTAAGTCGGTTGACATCTGACTAGCCAACATGGGGTTTGAAACATCCAAAAATAGTAGTTAATCAGTATATGCCTGGATAACGAAGGATCAAATGGTCCGAAAGAGATTTAAGTTGGGAAACTTTCTCGACGATCGACTACGTTGTTCAAATCGATGGTTTATAACAATTGACTACTTGACTTAGAAAAATTTTCACTAAGTCAAGTTTACTCACTGTTGTCTATATTTTTCTGCCGACTATCATACTTAGGTGTTTCGGAGGATTATACTCTATAATTACCAACTATCCATCCAGAGCATCAAATCAAAAGATTTCACAATGATTAAAGAAAGAATTCATTTCATTTTAGAAGAAGTTTGTATGTAGTCCAAAAATAAAAACAAAAATACAAACAGTTCAAGGATGTTCTTTTGGGTCGCCTGCTTCCTAATCGCTTTTAGGAGCCTTATCTTCCTTGTCCTCACCAAGAGCCTCATTGGGCTGCAACTTGCTCAGGTCTAGTTTGGGCTGAAGATGACTAAGGGCCCTCTTGTGGTCTTCAAAGCCAAGCCAGTAGGCAACGGTTGACCCCTCGGCTATTTCATTCTCGAACTTTTGGGATGCTCGAAACTAGGCCAACGCCTGAGAAGCTGCTTCTTGGCTAGAGTTTCTATCGCTGATATCTTTTCCTTTGCCTTATGTGCGGCCTTCTCGGTATCTCTTCTTTTGTTCCTCTCCTCATCGAGGACGGCCTTTGTCGGCTCCTTCTTCTACTCGAAGTCGACCTTCAGTTTCTTTAGCTCTGCCTTCTTTTTCATTTGGGACTCTAGATCGACAACTTTATTCCGAGAAGGAGCTAACTCAATCTCCAGTAGGATAATTTTATCTTAATATTCTTCTCTCGCTCTTCAGTAGCGCGAAGAAGTTCCTCAGCTACTTCGGTTCGGGCATTGGCTGTCTGGGCCTTGTCCTCCATTTGATGGTTGAGCCGCCCAAAGACAATCAACCCCTCATACAAAATAATTGCATCATATGCTAGCTGTAAGAAAGAAAAATTCACTAAGTTAACAATTCGGGAAAAGAATTGGCCGTTGAACATCAAGAAAATGGATGCCCTGACTTACCGACACTAATGACACATAGGAGCCTGACATAATTTTTTTGACTGGATGGGCTTTCCTTTCTTTCCAATTGGTAGGGAGCATCCCCATTTTCATTAACTCTTTGATGAGGCAATGATCTCGGAGTGCCATATCAGTTTCCTTGATGCGCATTTCGAGCGTAATATATGCCTGTTCGGAAGAGTCCAAAGGGCCAAGCTCAACTGTGGATGTGGGGGTCATTGGGGCCTTCCCTTGACCAGCATCTCTACGTACTGTGATCCAATCAATGTCTGACTCACCCTGCACCAACAGGACTTGAACCGTACTGGTGGGCCTGGTCGGTGCCTCATCGACAACGATGACATCGTCATCCTGATTGACAGACATTGTTGGAGCCGGTGGTGGAGGTGATGCCCATTCTACTGGAGGTTCTCGGGGTGGCGACAATGGCTGAGTGCTCCTCAAGATATGTGAGGAGGATCCTTCTTGAGATTTCTTCGGTGGTCCCTGAGGAGGTCCACCAGGGCTAGAACCCGACCTCTTCCTGACGGCATGCCAGATAGCTTCCACCAAAATCTTCATACCTGTAAGTTGAAAAGGAAAGTTAACCTCTAGATAAAAAGTAAATCAACAGAAAGACTTGAAAATTTGAAAAAAAGAAGTCTACCTAAGGAGTTAGCCAGGCTTATCTTGGCATCATACAGTGATTGCTCATTGAGAAGTTTTCATTGAGTAGGAACTTTGATGCCGAGTAGTAACTCATACAGCTCCTGATCTTGTTCGAGGACTACTTCATTCTTATTTGAAAAAAGATTGAGAGTAGTCCAGACCTAATTGAAACCCCATGGATGGTCGGCGGTGATATAGAAGAACTTATTCTCCCACCCAAGGATGGAAAGAGAAAGTCCGATAATAAATTGACGATGATACTAGGGACTGAAGAACCACCATCCCCTCTCTCGAGGATGCTTCTTCAATATAAAAAGAGCATAAAAAAGAAAAATCCTTGGCTTAAAATGGAGGAGATGGCAAAGGACAATAAAAGAAGAAAGGATTCGGATGGAATTAGGAGCAAGTTGGGGAGGGACTGTATCATACGGATCAAAAATATTGGTGAAGAAAAGATGCGAAGAAATCAGAGTCCCAACCGAAGGAACTCCTCATAGATGGCAATATAGTCATCAAAGGGACGGACAATCAAACCATCTTCATCGGATGTCAACAATTTATACCGACTTGGGATTCAGTAGTGATCCCTTAGCCGTTGAACGTCGATCTCAGACAACTTGAAGTTCTCATAAATAGGTCCAAAAAAGATTCTTGATAGCTGGTTGATATCCAACTCATGAGAACCAGGATGGTTCTGTCAAGAAGAAGTAACATCCTTGGGAGCATCCCGAGGCGTATTCTCAATCTCTTTCTGGATAGTTGGAGCTCGAGAATCTTGATTTTTCACAACGTTCTCATCTTCAGACTCCCTTCTAGATGAAGACATTCCTAAAAATCCTTAAAAGAAATTCTACGAAACCAGAAACAAAAGGAAGGGAAGAAAGGATCAACCTCATAAATGCACCGATGATGACTGAGAAGCCAACAATGATGAGACTTAAAGCACATCAGGGAGGATGAACCCTACGTGCTACTATGGACTGGAACAAAGAGAACCAGAGCAGAAGTGGGGTTCGCAATGAAGAAACCTAAAATCAGAAGAAGATTCGAAAGGAAGAAGACCTCCTATTTATAGACATGCCCGACGGCCACGATCAACACAAAAGATCCGCCATCGTCGGAGATTCTGACACATGGCAATGATCTCAACCAATGAGTTATCCAGCTTTTCGATGCACCACCTCTGCGATCTTGCCAAATTAGTCGTATCTGCATGAGAACCAACTAAACAAATAGTCAGCTGACACATGGTTGATTCGAACCGCTTGAGGATCATTACTCTACCGCGCAATCTTTCATAACCATTATGGAAGCCCGCTTTAGACAACCTACAGTAATAATTGCTATACGTCTTGTGAGACAATGGAGCCACCACACATCTCGTGAGGTAACAAATCGACTACTCGCTTTACAAAATGATGAAATGATCAGACCCCTCTTTTTGGGACAACAATAAATGAGGCTTAATGAAAGAAATAACTCAATTTGAGAGACGATATCTAAAACAATAATTAATTTCTCTCGTTCAATTATGCTATACACTACAAGAAAAGAGAGTTTTTGCGATGAATTTATTAATGACGAAAATATCTTTCATCGCCAATAAGGATATTTACGATGAAAAAATAAATTCATCGCTAATAACGAATTATTTATGATGAAAATTATTTTTCATCGTAAATAGATGCATATTTGTGATAAAAAAAAAAATCATCATAATTACATATTATTTATGATAAAATTAATCATCATAAATAATAAAATAATTATTTTAATTTTAAGTTTTTAAATATTCATGATGAAAATAGTTTCATCGTAATAATAAAAGTATTGATGATGAAAAATTAATTTTCATCATAAATACTTATTATTTACGTTGAAAATTTTTCATCACTAATATTTGAAAAAAATAAAAAATTTTAAAAATTCAACAATTAAAGATTATTGGTGATGAAATTTTTACATCGTAAATAATCTAGTATTGGTGATGAAAATTAAATTTTTATCATAAATACTTAATTATTTATGATAAAAATTTTTCATCTCTAATATGTGAAAAAAAATTTAAAAATTTAAAAATTATAAATTATTTATGATAAAAATATTACATCACAAATAATAAAGTATTGATGACTAAAACTAAATTATTTATAATAAAAATTATTCATCACTAATACATGAGAAAAAATAAAAAAAATTAAAAATTTACAGATTATTTATGATGAAAATTTTACGTCATAAATAGGCCTGCAAATGGGTCGGGTCGGATCAGATTTTGAGTGATCTCGACCCGACCTAGTTTCTTGATCGGGTCTTGATATTGAACCCATACCCATCCTAATAAAAAATCAGGTCGGGTTGGGTCGGGTCTATGGCCAAATTTATTGACCCATTGGATCATTTGGGTCGGATCGAGTCCATATATAACCCAGTCCCAATCCATGAAATACGGATCTGGTTCGGATTTAATTCAGGTCGGATCGGGTCATGGGTTTAAAAATCTACATAAAGTAGAATTAGAGATCACATCGACAGTAAAATAGCATGGCCATATCTATCTTTTCATATAGATATTTTTTTCTCTCCTCTCTTCCCACGTCTTCTCACTTCACTATTGATAGTGGATATTGTATACCATCCCTAAGGCAATAGTAATGTACAACAGTAAACAAGTAACTGGATATTTTAATTATGAACAACTGTTGGTATGTCTCCAGTTTACTTTGTGTTTGTGGAAAGGCTGTTAGAAAAGTTTCGAGATTAGCTGTAAGAATGGCATTTTTTGTGCAGTGCATTAATGATCTTGTGATAGTGTGATAGTATTAAAGATTTTAGTAAGAGATTTAAGAAAGAATTTGGGTGAGTCACCCTTTTGGTCCAAGCCCAAATTCTTATTTGGATGAGTCATTCTAACTGAGTTTGGGTCTTATATTTAGATCCGGCTCGGGTCGGGTCGGGTCATATATCTCAAGATCCAAATTAACCCAAAAATCTCCACGGATCGAGTCGGGTCAGGTCCAAATTTAGAAAATCCAGACCCGATCCAGAAAGATGAACGGGTCCAATTTTTGAACTCGACCCGGCTCCATGGGTCTTTTAAATGGATTCGGGTCGGGTCTAACCGGGTCAGGTCGGGTCGGATCACGGATCAACCAGATCCATTTGCAGCCTTAGTTATAAATAATGAGTATTGACGATAATAATCAAATTTTTATCATAAATACTATATTATTTATGATGAACAATTTTCATCGCTAATACATGAGAAAAAATAAAAAAATTTAAAAATTTAAAAATTATAAATTATTTATGATGAAAATATTACGTCGTAAATAATAGAGTATTGATGATGAAGTATCAATTTTCATCGCAAATACTCATAATATTTACGATGAAAAAGTTTATCGCTATTATGTGAAAAAAAAATTTAAAAATTCAAAAATTATAGATTATTTGTGATAAAAATTTTACGTCATAAATAATTGAATATTGATGATAAAAATAAAATTTTTACCATAAATAATATATTATTTATGATAAAAATTTTGCATCACTAATAAATAAAAAAAAATTAAAAATTATAAGTTATTTACGATAAAAATATTACATCGTAAATAAGGAGTATTGATGATGAAACATCAATTTTTATTGCCAATAATCCACTATTGATGATGAAAAATTTTCATCGCTAATATTTGAAAAAAAATTTAAAAATTTAAAAATTATAGATTATTAACGATAAAATTTTTTCTACTGAAGGATGTTTAAATATATTATAGTAAATTTTTTTATATTTATAAAAATAAGTATTAGATAGTTTTTAAAAAATAATATGTGCACAAGAGAAATATGTAGAATATTAAGATCAATATGTAGTAATATAAGAAAAAAATAAAATTAAAAAATATTAAAAAAATTATTTTTTTAATAAAGATTTAATTGATTTCAATTTAAGATCTATTTGAATGGTTGGATTCAAAATATTAGAGAACTCAAAAATCAGTCCTAGACAATGGTAAAATAGGCCAAGCTCAGCTTATAATTCTGTATATTTGGTGGTTGACTCATGCATCTGATAGAATTTTAGGTTCAACTATCTAAATAAATGCTTAATTGGATTCAAAGTTGCAAGCCACAAGCACATGCTGGTCACTTCAAGGCCTAGATGGGATCATCCAACCCACATGCGCTCGATTATACACAATTTAAAATACTAGGGATCTAATCAAAACTTTAACCTAAAAAATCCCAAACTGATGATCTGGCTCCTTGTCTAATTCATGGTTCCGAAGTCTAGAAAATGCCTACATTAAGCATAAACAACGGAACAAGTAGCCAAGCTAAACAACACTATCCCTGATAAGATTTTAGTTAATAGTAGACGTAGCCGATTAAGGTGAAGCTATATTATGGAAGACGGCAGCATCATTACCCCAGAAGGGCAACAACGTCTGAAAATTACCTTCTGCTGTCGATGTTCTTGAACAGCAAAGTTGGATGTTGGAAAAAGAGTTTGACATTTATAATTGCTTTATTCTATCTATCTCCATCTTATCTATAATATAAAATTTAGAGATCTCAAGCTGTATTCTTTAATATTATTCTTCGAAACTTTTAAATATCCTTGTATCTGTCGACCATTAGAACCTTTTGAAATTGCCACAATATTTTAAAAAAAAGTTTAACATAAATTTTTTTAAAAAATAGAAATTTCTTTTTTCAGTAATTATTAGCGATGAAAAAGATTTTCTATCGCTAATAATTTAATTAACGATGAAAATTAAACTATTAGCGATGGAAAGCTTTCATCGTTAAAAATTTATTAGCGATGATATCTATGTTTTCTTCGTAAATAATATTTTTGGGGAGAGAAAAATAATTTTTTCAGTGAGAATTTTTTTGGCAAAAATCATTAGTGATGAAAAATAGTTACGTCGTCAATAAAATTATTAGCAACAAAATTTTTTTTTTTGTGATAAATTATTTTTTTATTTAAATTATTAGTGATGAAAATTTTTATTAGCGATGAAAATCGCTAATACTTCACGTTCCATCAAGTCCCATCTGAAACCCATTTTCTTCCCTGATGCCCCCTCACTGTGCTTTCACGCGCTCCCCCCTGCGTCCCCCTCTCTGCTCTGCCCCTTCTCTCGATCGTCGAGTTCACCGCCGTTGCCGTCGCCGTCGCAGTCGCATCCGTCGATAAGGTAAGCTTTCTTTGTTTTTTTTTTGGGGGGGTTCTCGGGCCACCGGTGGGCCATCGGGGATGGGGGAGACGCCGACGGGGATGGGCTGGGCCGGCAGGGATGGGGCTGGGCTGATGGCGCCTGCGTTCGCCACCGGTAATCCATCTTTATTTTTTTTTATTCTTTTATCGGGCCATCGGGTCAGCGTGGATGGTGCCGGGGCCTGGTCGGGCCGGCGTGGATGGGTGGGTCGGGACGGGCCTGGTTGGGCCGACGTGGATTGGGTCGGGGCCGGCGGGAACGGGGACAGGGACGAGTGGGCCGGGTCGGGCCGGGGTGGACTGGTGGGCCGGCGTGGATGGGTGGGCCAATGTGGACGGGTGGGCTGGGTCGGGCCTGGTCGGGCCGGTGTGGATGGGGCCGGGGCCGGCAGGCACGGGGTCGGGGACGGGTGGGTCGGGGCCGGTGGGCATGGGGACGGGGATGGGTCGGGCCGGGGTGGACGGGTGGGTCGGGTCGGGCTGGGTTTGGGCGGTGCGGATGGGGCCGGGTCGGGCCAGGCCGAGCTGGGGTGGGTCAGGTCCGGGCCGGGGCCTCCGGGGATGGGTCTGGGGATGGGGCTGCACCGGTCTGGTGGGGTGGGTTGGGCCGGTCTGGCGGGGTGGGTCGGGCCGGGCCAAGCTGGGGCGGGTTGGGCTGGGTCAGCTTTGGGTCAGGCCGGGGCCTCCGAGGATGGGTCCAGGGATGGGGTCGGGCTGGTCCGACGGGGCGGGCCGGGCCAGGCCGGGTCGGTTCGAGCCAGGCCGGGGTGGGGTGGGTCGAGCCGGGTCAGGTCCTTGCCGAGTCAGTTTCGGGTCAGGTCGGGGCCTGCGGGGATGGGTTCGGTTCGGGCTAAGGCCGACGGGGATGGGGCTGAGCCGATGTGGACGGGGCTGAGACCGACGGGGATGGGGATGGGGCGGGTTGGTCCGGGTCGGGCAAGCGGCGTCGGGTCGGGCCTGCATGGAGGGGGATGCATATTATTTGATTAATTATTTGATTAATTATATTTATTGTATATTATTTTTTAGTGTTACTGTTGAAATTATTTAATTATTTGATTAATTATTTTTTCACTAACACAATGCACATTGCTGTTACTTGTTACAATTTAATTATTTTATGTGCTATTTTGTATGCTCCTGAAATTATAAATATAAAAAGTATTTCTATTTTAGAGAAAACTCTATTAAAATTTTTGATGAAGAAATTTTAATATGAAGCTATTCTTTTTTGATAAATTAGAAATCCATCTTCGAATACATGTTCAAAGATGGTAGTTAAATTGCATTGGGTTGTAGATTCTCGTTCAAGAATCGATCTTCATAGAGATCGAATCTTGGATGTTCCATATTCAGACTTTTTAAAAAAGTAATAGTATTATTATTGTTAATAGTTAATATTTTATTTCATTATGTGGTATTCAGTAGTTATCTGTCTATTGTTCTCCGGATATATGGTAGATAGAATGCGTAGGCACCATATCTATATCGTATACTTGGAGAACTATGGGGAGATGCTGTCGAAATTTTCATAAAAATGAGATGAAATATCCACTAATAACAATAATGAGATTATTACTTTTCTGAAAGGGATAGGACCATGATAGGATCAAGATGCTGTCGTTAGGATACCATGATTATCAATCAAATTTTGACTTCAATAAAAATTAAAAATATATAGAAAGTAGTGAGTTGGGTCGAATCTACAGAGAAAGCAGAATTTTGATTTAAAATTTTTGATTTTACAAAAAAAATAAAAGTTTGGAGAAAGTAATTTAAGTCAAAAAATAAAAATTAAAAGTGTGAAAAATAAATCAGATACTAAGATCTACTAACTAGATCCTAGCATCTACTTACAATAAAAATAAATAATAAAAATTTAAAAAATATAAAAATAAATTGGTACTAAGATCTACTAATTAGATCCTAGCATCTACGTGCAAAAAATAAAAGACAGGAATTTAAAGTGCAGAAAAATAAATTTTATATTAATTGAAATTGAAATTCAAGTATAAAGAATTTAAAAGAAATAATAAAATAAAATAAAAATAAAATTATAACAAGAATCTGAAGTTGATCAGCCAAGCCTCATCGAAAAGATGGTTGATGACCTCTCCATCTTTCATCGTACTCCATAGAGCGAACCGACTTTTCTCCTTCTTTTCTTTGGGTTTCTAAAGCTATTTTATTATTTTATTATTTTTTTTATATTTTTTACTCAATTTTTCTGCTCCCAAAGCTTATTTTCGGACCTCCTATTTATAGATAAAATTTTTATAATTTTTTTGGTAGGAAAAGGAGTCCTAAAACCTTTAGAAATCGTATTAATCTCCTTAGGAATATTTTTGGCCGTCGGATCAGCTTCAGACCATCCAGATCTGCTCAAAAATCAGAGTTATAATCCTTATCAGGATCAGATCAAATGTCAATCATTGGATCTGAGTTCTGATGAAGTTCTGACCGTCGGATCGCGCAAAAGAATCCTATTCAAAGTCGAGAACGATAACAGCCGTTGGATCGCGGGATGGATTACTTCTGGGCCGTCGGATCACGCAAAAGATCTTTCTCTCACTGTAAGCCATGCCTGTGGACCGCTAACTATTTCTGTGGACTGCATCCTGACTCTGTGGACCGACCGACCGGTCCACCGTGCACCGGAGGTAATATTTTTTATTTTTTAAGATATTTTAGCTCCGTTTTTGCTCTGATTTTTATCTGAAAAATTGGAAAAAATATGTATTAAATTTCTTAAAAATTTTTCTTCATTTTGATACTTAAATTATTCAATTAAATTAACATCTATTTTTTTATAAATATATCTAATTTTATATTTTTTTTCAAAATCACTTATTTTTTAAGAAAATTCAATAAATTCATGAAATTAGAATTTTTAAGAAGATGTTAGCACCATAAATTATCAAAAATACCTTCAATAAATATAAAAATATACCACTTATCAGACCATACTTGTTAGTAATGATTTGAAATGGATAGGATCATATATTTTTATTTCATTAAATTGATGTAACATATTTTTTATGTTACTGTTCAGTCTGTGTTTTTAATATGTGTTATTTTGTATAAAGTCATCCAGATCTGAATCCGGATCGAAATTTGAGCTAGAATTCGAAATGCGATTCAGTCCGAAATTTGGATTGAGATCCAAAATACCACTGAACTTTATTTTGGTTGTTAATGATTTTGTGTTTGTTGTTAGATGGATATCAACAAAAATTGGATAAATACTAAAGATATTTTTTTGTCTGAATATTGAAAAAGAGATCGAGATTTTATTGAGTTTGCACGACATAAGGCTGACAGTGCTAGTCAGATAAAGTGTCCATGTAAGAGATGTATCAATTTGGTATATCATCACATATCACTTGTTGAGGAGCATCTCCTACAATATGGTATGGATAAGAAGTATACTTGTTGGATATGGCATGGAGAGGGTGATCCGAATAAAGTGGTATGCGACGATGATGATACTGAAGATGATAGTGATGCTGGTGGACGTGTCGAACATAGTGGTATAGGAGAATTGTTTGATAATGTACATCAAGGTGCTTGTTCAAATGTACGCTTGAGTACTATTGCATCTGAAAGCAATTCTGATCATGAATATAATATTTAGCTTGAGGTAAAAGAAACTTCTGAACAGTTTGCAAAGCTTGTAAGAGATGCACGAGAGCCACTCTATCCAAATTGTATAAATTTTTTTAAGTTAGAATTTTTGATAAAATTGCTTCATATTAAAATTATGAACCGATGGAGTTAGAAGTCATTTGATCAAATTTTAACATTAATTAAAGCAGCTCTTTTCGATGGAGAGAGACTTTCGAAATCATATTCTGAGGCAAAAATATATATGCAAAAAATTAGACTTGGCTATATTCCTATACATGCTTGTAAAAATGACAGTATATTATTTTATAAGAATAACGAACAAGCAACTGAATGTCCGAAATGCGGTGAGCCTAAATACAAAATTGATAATAGGAAAGCAAAGAAGATATCTTAAAAAATTTTGAGATATTTCCTATTGATTTCAAGACTTCAAAGGTTATATATATCCACAAAGACAGCTGAAGAAATGAGATGTTATTATGAGCAGCAGCTTTCGGAGGAGAACATACTTAGCCATCCGACTGACTCTTTAGTGTGAAAAGACTTCGATACAAAGTATCCATACTTTGTGAGTGACCCACGCAATATCTGATTTAGTCTAGCGACAGATGAATTTAATTTCTTTGGCAATCTGAGTACCTCTTACAATATGTGGCCTGTGATGCTAGTTGTATATAATGTGTCACGTTGAAAGTGCATGAAAGAATCATTTATTTTTATGTCACTGTTGATTCTGGATCTGAAAGGATCAGATAATGAAATTGATGTATATCTACGATCTTTAATCGATGATCTAAAGGAGCTATAGGAAAATGGGGTACAGACATATAATTCTGTGAGTTGAAGTAATTTTAAGTTGCATACTTCAATTTTATGGACCATAAATAATTTTTCTGCATATGAAAACTTATCTGGATGAAGCACCAAAGGATATCTTGCATGTCCAATATGCAATAGGGATGGGTCCTCTTTACATTTAGAGCACGGACAGAAAATATGTTTCATGGGTCATCGGTGGTTTCTTCCTGCTAATCATTCTTGGAAGACCCATTATAACCAATATTTTGATTGTAAGTCTGACCAGCATCCACCACCTAAGGAGTTAAGTAGAGCAAAAATTTTAGAACAACTTGAAGTCATTGAAAATATCCAATTTAAAAAAAATATCGGGTACTCGCAAGCGAAAGTATACTGAAGATGAGCTGAATTGGACGAAGCGAAGCATCTTTTTTGAACTATCATATTGGAAGCAACTACTACTTTGTCATAATCTGGATGTAATGCACATTGAAAAGAATATTTATGATAATATCATCGGTATTGTATTGAACATCTCAGAAAAAATAAAAGATGGTACAAAAGCTTGCCTTGATTTGCAGAAAATGAGAATCCGGTTGGAGTTGTATTTAGTTCATTGAGATGAGAGATTTTTTATGCTACCTGTATATTATTCACTGTTTGGTGAGAAATTTTTTTTTTTTGTGGATGGTTCAAAATCGTAAAGTTTCTTGATGCATATGCTTCAAACGTATCGTAGTATGTTGGGAACAATGACGGCAATATCTCTGGCATGAAAAGTCATGACTCCCATGTGATGATGTAATGTTTGCTTCTTATGATCATGCATGGCTATTTGGATGGTGATGCTCAAACTACATTGATTGAGCTGGGAGTGTTCTTCCAAGAACTGTATTATCGAAAATTAAAGATTAACTTACTTGAGAGATCAAAGAAAGATATCATACTCATTCTTTGTAAGTTAGAAAAAATATTTTCATCATTATTTTTTGATATTGTGGTGCATCTAGCTGTTCATCTTCCAAAAGAAGCTCTTTTGACTGGATCGATATATTATCGTGGATGTATCCTATTGAAAGATAAAAAAATTATACGTACTTTATCATATCAATTATAAAATATAAATATATTTCTAAAATTTAAATTTATTTTTATTTACAGATTTTTGTGCATATTAAAAAAGTATATGCGTAATAAAGCAAGGCCTGAAGGGTCTATAGCGGAAGCATATGTAGCTATTGAGTGTGTCACATTCTGCTCGATGTATCTTGATGATATCGAAATAAGATTCAATCGTACAGATCATAATGCAGACCATGAATGGGGTGACAATGAACCGACGTTGTCTATATTTAAAAAAATGATTCGACCTATTGATGCAAGGAGATATGAATTTATGGATGTGAACGAGCTATCTAAGGCACACTTTTACGTTCTAAATAATTATGAAAAAATTAAAGATTTTATTGAGTAAATACCATCTTACCATCCTGTTTAATATTTAAATTTTTTTTTATATTGATGTAAAATTAAAAATCATAATTTTTTGCAGTGAGCACAAGAGTATACTATGTAGAGAGAATAATACGAATATCGATGATCGACATAAGAGAGAATTTGCAAAATAGTTTGGTGATCTTGTAAGTTACATTAGTGATATGTTATTTATTTCTTATAAATAATATTATTTGAACCAACATAATTTTTTATCTTATGATGTAGATGAAACATAAGTATTTCAATAAAAAAGTGGATGCGACTGATGAGTTGCACAATTTAGCATGTAATCCCGATCGAAGGGTTAATCACTATGCATCTTGTATCATTGGAGAAATGAGATTTCACACAAGGGAGCTTGAGATGCAATGACGGACTTAGAATAGTGGGATTGCTACAACAGGATATGAAGGAGAAGAAGAGATTGATTATTATGGTGTACTGGTAGATATCATAGAACTAAAGTATGGGTCCAGTAATTCTGTATTTTTATTTCAGTGTGAATGGTGGGATATTAGTAATAAAAAGATCGATATTCATATCGATTCATAATTTATCAGTGTAAATTTTGCACGAACATGGTACCAAAATGAGCCGTATATATTAGCAACTCAAGCAAAATAAGTAATATATTTGAAGGATCTAAAGTATCGAGGTAATTGGCATGTTGTACAAAAAATAACACCTAGAGGCATATATGACATACCAACCCGATTAGAGATGGATAAAAATTCAGATTTACATGAAGAGGAAGCTTTTCAGCAAGAAGAACAAACATTACTCGAGCTTTTGATTGATGAAGAACTTATAATGGCATCTTTGAATAGGGCTGATCTACCGTCCAATGAAGTTGAAGCTGATTTTGTATTTAATCTTGATGAGTCGGAGGACGACGATCTGTTCATAAATGATGATGAGATAGAAGACGACATATATATCGTTTATTGTGATTCGAAGGAGGATCTACACATCGAGGAAGATACGAATATTGATGAGTAGATTTATATTCTTCATTTAATCTTGTCTTGCAATAATGATATGCGATATAATTATATTCATTAGAATATTATTTAATTATTATTATTATTATTCAATATTATATTTATTTATATCTCAATTATTGTAGATATGGTATCAGAAGACAGACGATGATGTTTGCGTTCACAGTCTATCTTGGAGGTTGAGGCACCTTCACCGATCTCTGTTGCCGCACCGGCTCCACTATCAGAGGATCCCAGTGATATTATTATATTTTTTATATAATAAAATTTGATTCTTTTATTTGAATCATACTAATGATTTATTTATTGTTGTTGTTTCAGACCAGTCTTCATTGATAGTGAGGCGAGGGCGAGGTCCATCGAAGAACCTCGCTTTAGAGTGTTGAAGATGTGAGCACTTGGGACAGCATCTCCAGATCGAGATACCAGCAGGCTACACCAGACCCATTAGGGGATGGTGCGAGCCATGGTAGACTGAGCTGGGCATCATATGCCACAGTTATGCTCCTGTGACGATTTTCGATTGGCATCACATTCTACCGGTTCAGAGAGAGATTTTCTACACTCACTTATAAGTAAAATAAATTATATTATAAATATTCAATTTGCATAGTATTTTTTTAATATTTGTTATTGACAGGGTGTATTTGACATCATTGATTTTAAGGAAGATCGTGTGAGGCGAGCCATCGACACTCATCTATCCTTGCATTTCAAGGATTATCATCATCACATACATCAGCATTGGTACCAGGTGGTGCAGGATCATTGGGAGGAGGCAGCACAGCAGCAGCCCTATGACAGTATTACCATGGATGATTGGACCGTCATATGCCGGCAGTACGAGGATCTGGCATATCAGGTTACACATCTAATTTTTTTTTTAAGAGTTTAATGACTGAATCATTTATTCTTAAATTAAATTTGTTATCTACTAATTTGACTGGTAATTTTATAGAGATGATGTGTCCAAAATACAGCGAATCGGGCGAGACAGACCGTGCCACATTGTGGGATTTCGAGATCGTTCGCTTATCATATGGAGCACATGGTAGGTAATTTTTACTTTTTAATTAGCATATAATTCTTTAGTTATTTAAACTTTTTAATTAATTCTTAAATTATAGAGAGATGCTGAGAGTGACGAGCTTCCTGATAGGATCGATATCTACCAGCGGACCCGCCAACGACGGTCGGGAGAGTGGACGATGGGGAGCTAGGAGCTCTTTGTAAGTTTTTTTAATTATTTTTTTATTCATAGTTTGATTTTTATTAGAAAATTAAAATAATTTTAATTTTAATTTTTAAAATCGTATGACAGACATGAGATCCCAGCCTACCCCTGAGGGTTGACCGCACCTACAAATGATGAGATCTATGATTAGATGCTCGGTACGAGATCCTGTTATGTTAGGGATCTAGGGTATGGGATCACTGCTCCCTCATTCTCACACTCATCTAGGACTGACATCCATTCTGCATGCGAGGCTCGACTGACAGAGGTGCATAGACAGGCTGTCGAGGATCGACAACAGACTATCATAGATCGACAGCAGGCTGAGCACCGAGCTCAGGAGTTGACTGCACGCATCGATGAGTATCAGCAGCTCTAGATTCAGATGATGGAGCAGATGGCATAGATGGAGCAAATGATACAGCTGATGAGACAGCAGCAGGCCGGTCCGAGCTCCGTCGAGCGCTCTCCGTCCCCAGCTCGTTCTCCAGATGTTGATATTTGATGGCTTATTAATGTATTTTTTTAAAATTTCAAATTTTTTATAATTTTAATTTAATATAATAAAATAATAAAATTTATTTATCAGTTTATTGTGTAAATTTTTTATTTTATTTTTTTAATTTATAAAAAATATTATACATATAAATTAAAAATATATATTCATAATTTTTTTAAAAAAATATGACTAAATTATTAGTGATGGAATTATTCACGACGAACGATTCACCATCAAAAATATTTTACTCACATAATTTAATTTTTTTAAAAATATATAATTAATAGTGACGGAAAGCTTTTCATCGTAAATAATTATTAGCGACGTAACTGTTTGTCGCAAATTGAATCATTTACGATATAATTTTTTGTCCCTAATATTATTCAATTTTATTTCTTAAAATTTTTTTTATTAAATTAATAGCGATGAAATTTTTGCATTGCAAAAAGTATTTTTTACGACGTAAACTTTTAATTACTAAAATTTTGAAATTAACAGCGACGAAAATATTTTCATCACTATTGATTTTTTATTTATTAGCGATGATATTAGTTGTCGCAAATACTTTTTTTATGATTAAATTTTTTCATCTTTCATTTTTAATGATGAAAAATATTCAGCGTAAATATCTTTTATTAGCGATAATTTTTTTTTCATCATAAAATATTATCAACAACGCGATTATTGACGACGAAATATTAACGATGAAAATTACGTCGCTAATATATATTAGCGATGAAAATCGGTTATTAGCAACGAAAACTTTTCATCGCTAATAACCTGTTTTGTTGTAGTGATAGCATCGGACTCGAGAGTTGGGGGATAAGTATTGGGGTAAATCCTCATCTCTCAACCGACTAAGTGTAATCCTCGTCTCTTCACCGATTGAGCTTGCAACTGATTAAGAAGACCATGCTGACTTTTATATCAGCTGTCGATCCGATTCGGAGTTTAATCGACTACGATCGACTAAGATTTAGTTGGGTTTCAGCCGATTAGATTCAGTGTTCGACTATCGATATCCGGCCAACGGTTTACTCAATTTCTTGTCGGCTATCTCAATTTCAAGAAAATAAGGATTGAGCGATAGTTATTTGGTGCAAGTATTAACTATCTGCGATCATGGGATCGTGGGATGCAATAATAGTCCATTAATTATTTGGTGCAAGTATTAACTATCTGCGATCGTGGGATCGTGGGATGCAATAATAGTCCATTAATGACCTATTACTCGATTTTAACAGCGGTTAATAAAGTAACTGCCCACTAAAGATAATAACTCCTATGTCTCAAATTCTAAGGGACAAAAGTTATACACTAACGGCATTCTCTACCTTATATAAAGTAGTAAGCAGAAGGATGGATAAGATTTTTATGACTACTAAATATTTTTTTCTTGTATTTTAATTTTTTATTTTATTCTTTATCTCTGACGGATTTTAGTATAGGAGGATCCTCCATCAAACAGCCTCCAGCAAATAGATTTGATTTTATAAGTTTTTTATTATTCAATAATTTGGCATAACGTCTCGGCTCGCAGCCGACAATCTCTTCGGAGATTTACAGCAACAGTATTGTTATAGCCCAAAACCCATTACAGCCCACAAAAGCCCAAAAAAAAAAAAAATAGAGTTAAACCGGGAAGAAGACTCCCGGTAGGAGTCTTCTTCTCCGACGAGACCCAAGCACTTTAGGAGTCCTAGGATCCCTCGAAATCCTAGGACCCTCTATAAGAAGGTCTCCCCTCTCTTTGGAATCAATCCATCGGCCTCTTCTCCCTCTCTTTCTCTCCGATTTTCCCGAAGAAGAGCTGCGGGCACTGTTGGATTTCTCACCGTATTTTCTCACCGGTGAGGTCACCAGAGGCCGGGGGTGAGCTTTCTTTTCCTTCTTCTCTTCCTTCCCTTTCTTTTTGTATTTTTGATTGAGGCTGCCGGCGACGAGTGTCGCCGATCTACTGATGGGAAAGAGACTCTATTTTTGAGTCTCTTTTCCTTGAAATCTCCGGCGCCGGCGATCGGAATTGATCGCCGGCCATGTTTCCTCCGTGACCGGAGGAGTGGCCCTGTCGACCGCCGGCCTTCGCCGTGGCGGCCGCGGCCCGAATGGCCGATCAAGGCCTGAGGACCAAGAGTCCTCTGTTCTGGTGCAGGAAGAAGAAGAAGAAGAAAAAGAAGAAAAGGAAAAGAAAAAAAAAAGAAGAAAAAGAAGAAAAGGAAAAAAAAAAGGAAGAAAAAGAAGAAAAGGAAAAAAAAAAAGAAAAAGAAGAAAAGGAAAAAAAAAAGAGGGGGTGGAGAGAGAAACTCTCTCTCTCTCTAGATTTTAGGATTTATGGAATTAATTAAAAAAAAAATTAGCAATAAAAATAAAAATAAAATTAGGATGTCCATGGATTAATTCGAAAATCGGGATGCTGTCGATGAATTGATCCTAGTGGAGATATTAGATTTTAATAATTTAGTTATTTTTAATTCGATGAAATTTTGATTTAAAATATGATATTTGACATATCAGGTTCAGAGAAGGATTTTCGAGACCCTTAGAATTTCTAGTTTGAATTTTCTTTTGAGGTAAGTAGTGTTTACTTTTACTGAATTTATCTGGTATATTATGAATTAAATAAATTTATGCATGCTTGCAATTGAAATTATTTATTAAAATAATTGTTGAAAATTATTTATGATGAAAGTTAATTGTAGAAAATTATTTATGATTGAAGTTATTTGTTGAGCAATTATTATGATGATATATGATCTCAAAGAATGTTATAATTGATTTGACTCGAATATCAATTAATTTTATTATTTTTGAAAATAATATATGAATTGGAAGACAATATGAAATTGACAACCTGACTGTGTTGAGGACCCCGCCAATGGGGGCATATACGTTGGCAATTGACTGTCCTGAGGATTTATGTCGTCAGTGAGACCAGCGACATGTCGCCAGATAGACCAGCGACAAAATCGCCAGCTAGACCAGCGGTTCCAAAGGACTTGGCTGCCAGATGATTCGCAGCCCACCGCAAGCAGATACGCGGTATTATGACCCTGCCACAGGGATAATGTGGTCATAGTCATGGTTGGTAAGAAGAATTTAAGAAATTTATGAATTTAAGAAGAAAAGCATAATTAGAAATTATGATGATTTGATTTTTATATATGATTGACAGTATGAATATGATTTCATGAAATTACATATTGATTTGTTATGCATAGTATTATTTGCCTGATTATTCAGTTAAAGGTATACACTGCTTACTGGGCTATTTAGCTCATGATAAATTTTATGTTTTTCTTATAGATCCAGAAAATTAGCATGATGTGGGATTTCGGTTGGGAGAGCGATTAGAGATGGAGTTAACTCATTGATTTAGGATTTTTCTCAGAATTGATTCAAGACCTTTAGTTTTGTTTTTAGTATTGATTTTGTCAGACAGTTACTTTCTTTTGAACACTTAGTTTTGATTTGTTATTTGAACCAAGGTTTGATTATTGAATAAAGAAAAAATTATTTAACTGTTTGTGAAGATATCATGATGAGATGCCTTGCATGCTTATGGAAAAAGTATTCTATAAGTATGCGGCGGTTGCCATGACCCTCGATTCACAATCTCGGGTCGGGGGCGTGACAATTAATATGGTATCAGAGCATAAGTAGATAGATAGAGACATGTAGAATAAAGTGAGCGAGTGATGGGTAGACATTAGGAAATTGAAAGGTTAGTTATGATGATTTTGACTTGTCACAAGTTATAACCTTATTAAGGATAAGTTATTATCTCAAATCTAACATAGGTCAATATGCCTCCACGATGAGCGAGGAATACTCAAGGAGCGGTAGGAGGGACATCAAATCCACTTGGCGATAATACTCCCCAATTAAACAGCGGCACAACTCAGCAGAAGGGAATCCATGATCCTACCGAAAATACTTCGACAGTACAGGAGGAGCCGAACATGACTCAACTGATGCAAACTCTTATCGGAGTAGTTCAAACACAGCAACAGTTACTTCAACAACAACATGCACAGCCACGTCAGCAATTTTCACCAATACCTGGACATGGAGAACATCCGATGCAGAGAAACAATATCGTCGAATTTAAGAAGCTAGATCCTCCAGCTTTCAAAGGGACCATCGAGCCACAAGAAGCGGATAACTGGATTATGGAAATGGAGAAGGCCTTCGTCGTGCAAGAATGCCACAATGAAGAGAAGATCCGCTATACAGCATATCTGCTACAAGGCGAGGCATACAACTGGTGGCGTATACTGGAACAAAAATATGAGCACGATGGGATACCACTCACTTAGGAGAGATTTTGAGATGAATTCTTTGACAAGTATTTCCCCCGAAGTGTCAGAATACAGAAAGAGCAGGAGTTCATTCACCTGAGACAGGATAACAGATCCGTTGCAGAATATGAAGCCAAATTCACGGAGTTAGCCAAATTTGTTCCGAGACTAGTTGAGATTGAGCAAGACAGAGTACACAAATTTGAAATGGGACTGAAGACAGAAATCAGAAGACAGATTGTACCCTATGAGCTAACTACCTATGCCTCAGTTGTGAACAAAGCTCTAATAATTGAGAGAGAAGCTAATGAAGCTCATGCGGAGCGTGAACGGAATCAGAAGAAGAGAAATAAGTTTAGTGGAACTCAAGGATGAAACCAGAACAATAAGGTTCCAGCAAAGAAGCCAGCAACCGATAAGAATCGTGAGAATGAGGCAGCTAGATATTCGAGATGCGGCCGAAGAGAGCATGAGACTTCTAATTGCCCATGAAATACAGGTTCGTATTTTAGATGTGGCCAGAAAGGACACAAGATTGTAGATTGCCCCCAGATGGACGAAAATAGATCAACACAAGCAAAGGACGGAGGTCAAAGGCCGAAAACTCAAGGAAGGATCTATGCACTCACACAACAGGATGCTCAGGCCTCCAATATTGTGGTGACAGGTACCATTCCTGTATCTGGTATTCATGCTTCAGTTTTGTTTGATTCTGGTGCTACACACTCCTTTATATCCACTACTTTTATTAGACAGCATGATATAGGTTGTGAACCCATGAAAACTAAATTATATGTTGAGACACCAGTAGGTGGTGTTTTGAGTACCGAAAGTGTGTGCAAGTCCTGTAGTATCAAGATAGGAGAAAGAGAATTATCGACAGATTTGGTGGTCCTGGATATGCATGATTTCGATGTCATTCTAGGAATGGATTGGCTGGCTACCTATCATGCCTCTGTGGATTGCCATGGAAAGAGAGTGAACTTTCACATACCGGGAGAATTAACTTTTAGTTTTGATGGAAGTACAGGAACCACCCCTCCATGTATTATTTCACTTGAACAAGCTAGACAGATGATAAGAAAGGGATGTAGAGGTTACCTAGTATCAATAAAGAATAAAGAACATGATGAATTGAAGTTACAGGATATTTCTATCGTAAATGAATTTTCGGATGTATTCATTGATGATTTAGTCGGACTACCCCCAGATAGAGAACTTGAATTTACTATTGAGTTGGCACCCAATACCAGTCCGATTTCTAAAGCTCCTTATAGAATGGCCCCTATGGAGTTAAAGGAGTTAAAAGTTCAATTACATGATTTATTGGATAAAGGTTTTATAAGGCCTAGTATATCTCCTTGGGGAGCTCCAGTCTTATTTGTGAAGAAGAAAGATGGTAGTATGAGACTCTGTATCGACTATAGAGAGTTGAATAAAAATACTATCAGAAATAAGTATCCTCTACCTCGAATTGATGATTTGTTTGATCAGTTGCAAGGTGCACAAGTCTTTTCTAAAATTGATCTTCATTCAGGGTATCATCAGTTAAAAATCAAAACAGAGAACATACCAAAGACGGCATTGAGAACTCGTTATGGACATTATGAATTTTTAGTGATGCCTTTTGGGTTAACCAATGCTCCAGCAGCCTTTATGGATATAATGAACAGAATATTCAGATCTTATCTTGATAAATTTGTTATCGTATTTATTGATGATATCTTGATATATTCTAGAAGTAAATTGGAGCATGAAGAATATTTACGGTGTGTGCTACAAATATTGAGGAAAGAAAAACTTTATGCCAAATTTAAGAAGTGTGAATTTTGGTTGGACAAAATAGCCTTTTTAGGATACATCGTATCTAAGGATGGAATTTCTGTGGATCCAGCAAAAGTAGAAGCTGTGATGCAGTGGAACAGACCTACAAATATTTCTGAGATTCGAAGTTTTCTGAAAATGACAGGATATTACAGATGATTTGTAGAAAAATTTTCCCGCATAGCTGCACCTTTGACTCGTCTTACTCAAAAAGGGGTTAAATTCGAGTGGTCTGAAGATTGTGAACAGAGTTTTCAAGAATTAAAACAACGATTAGTGTCAGCCCCTATCCTTACTATACCAACAGGAGATGAAGATTTCATAATATATAGTGATGCATCTAAAAAGGGACTCGGCTGTGTATTAATGCAACATGGTAAGGTAGTAGCCTATGCCTCAAGACAATTGAAACTATATGAACAGAATTATCCGACACATGATTTGGAATTGCTGCAGTGATTTTTGCCCTAAAAATTTGGAGACATCACTTATACGGTGCGCAGTGTGAAGTGTTTACTGATCATAAGAGTTTGAAGTACATTTTTACACAGAAAGAATTAATCATGAGACAGAGAAGGTGGTTAGAACTATTAAAGGATTATGATTTAACAATCCATTATCATCCGGGAAAAGCTAATGTTGTTGCTGATGCCCTTAGTAGAAAATCTATGGAAAATTTGGCGGTTTTAATCACACACCAAAGTCAATTGTTAAAGGATATAAGAAAACTGGAATTAGACATCCGAATATATGACTCAACAGTACGGTTAGCCAACTTGAGGGTTCAGCCAACACTCATAAAAAGAATTACAGTTGCCCAGAATAATGATCCACAACTAATGAAAATAAGAAATTCAGTGGAAGCTGGTGTTCAATCTGAATTCAAGATACATGAAGACGGTTCGTTAAGGTTCGACAACAGGATTTGCGTACCCAATGATTCAGCACTCAAGCATGAAATACTTCAGGAGGCACATTAGACCGGTTATACAGTTCATCCGGAAGGTACTAAGATGTATAGAGACTTAAAAGAAATGTACTGGTGGAATAATATGAAGAGAGAGATCGCTCAATTCGTGGCTCAATGTTTGGTGTGTCAACAAGTTAAAGCTGAACATCAGAGACCGGCTGGACTACTTCAACCTCTTGATATTCCAGTCTGGAAGTGGGAACATATCACTATGAATTTTGTAACTGGACTACCGAAGACCCCCAGTAAAAATGATGCAGCATGGGTGATTGTGGACCGATTGACAAAGTCTGCACACTTTCTACCAATTAGAGTTGGATTTACATTGGAAAGACTAGCAAAGTTATATATGAAAGAAATTATAAGGCTACATAGAATTTTGGTGACTATCGTATCGGATCGAGACACCAGATTTGTATCACAGTTTTAGAAGAGCTTACACAAGGCATTAGGAACAAGATTGAACTTCAGTACAGCTTTTCATCCACAGACTGATGGTCAGTCAGAGAGAACTATTCAGATCTTAAAAGATATGTTGAGAACCTGTATTTTGGATATGAAGAGTTCATGGGATGAGCATCTACCTTTGATTGAGTTTGCTTACAATAACAGTTATCAGGCTAGCATTGGAATGACACCTTACGAAGCTTTATATGGTAGAAGATGTCGATCACCGATTCACTGGGATGATGTTGGTGAGCGAAGAATATTGGGTCCCGAACTTGTTCAACAAGCAGTCGAGAAGATTTAATTAATTAAAGATCGACTTCGGGCAGCACAAAGCAGATAGAAAAGCTATGCAGACAACAGGAGACGGAAATTAGAATTTCAAGTCGGTGACCATGTGTTTCTCAAAGTATCTCCTTCAAAAGGAATCTCAAGATTTGGCATTCGTGGTAAATTGAATCCTAGATATGTGGGTCCGTTTGAGATTTTGGAAAGAATTGGTGAGGTGGCTTATCGACTTGCCTTACCCCCTTCACTTGCAGGAGTACATAATGTTTTTCATGTTTCTATGTTAAAGAAATATTTACCAGATCCAAGTCACATTGTGGAACTTGAACCAGTACAAGCCAGGAAGGATCTAACATATGAAGAATATCCGATACGGATCGTAGACCGTAAAGAACAGGTGCTGAGACGTCGCAACATTCCTTATGTCAAGGTACAGTGGAGTCGACATTCAGAAAGAGAAGCTACTTGGGAGCTAGAGGAAGAAATGAAGCAAAAATATCCCCAGCTCTTCGAGACTACAGGTATGAAAAATTTTGAGGATGAAATTTCTTTTTAGGGGTGAAGAATGTTATAGCCCAAAACCCATTACAGCCCACAAAAGCCCAAAAAAAAAAAAATAGAGTTAAACCGAGAAGAAGACTCCCGGTAGGAGTCTTCTTCTCCGGCGAGACCCAGGCACTTTAGGAGTCCTAGGATCCCTTGAAATCCTAGGACCCTCTATAAGAAGGTCTCCCCTCTCTTTGGAATCAATCCATCGGCCTCTTCTCCCTCTCTTTCTCTCCGATTTTCCCGAAGAAGAGCCGCGGGCACTGTTGGATTTCTCGCCGTGTTTTCTCACCGGTGAGGTCACCAGAGGCCGGGGGTGAGCTTTCTTTTCCTTCTTCTCTTCCTTCCCTTTCTTTTTGTATTTTTGATTGAGGCTGCCGGCGACGAGTGTTGCCGATCTACTGATGGGAAAGAGACTCTGTTTTTGAGTCTCTTTTCCTTGAAATCTCCGGCGTCGGCGATCGAAATTGATCGCCGGCTATGTTTCCTCCGTGACCGGAGGAGTGGCCCTGTCAGCCACCGGCCTCCGCCGTGGCGGCCGCGGCCCGAACAGCCGATCAAGGCCTGAGGACCAAGAGTCCTCTGTTCCGGCGCGGGAAGAAGAAGAAGAAAAAGAAGAAAAGGAAAAGAAAAAAAAAGAAGAAAAAGAAGAAAAGGGAAAAAAAAAGGAAGAAAAAGAAGAAAAGGAGAAAAAAAAGAAAAAGAAGAAAAGGAAAAAAAAAGAGGGGGCGGAGAGAGAAACTCTCTCTCTAGATTTTAGGATTTATGGAATTAATTAAAAAAAATTAGCAATAAAAATAAAAATAAAATTAGGATGTCCATGGATTAATTCAAAAATCGGGATGCTGTCGACGAATTGATCCTAGTGGAGATATTAGATTTTAATAATTTAGTTATTTTTAATTCGATAAAATTTTGATTTAAAATATGATATTTGACATATCAGGTTCAGAGAAGGATTTTCGAGACCCTTAGAATTTCTAGTTTAGATTTTCTTTTGAGGTAAGTAGTGTTTACTTTTACTGAATTTATCTGGTATATTATGAATTAAATAAATTTATGCATGCTTGCGATTGAAATTATTTATTGAAATAATTGTTGAAAATTATTTATGATGAAAGTTAATTGTAGAAAATTATTTATGATTGAAGTTATTTGTTGAGCAATTATTATGATGATATATGATCTCAAAGAATGTTATAATTGATTTGACTCGAATATCAATTAATTTTATTATTCTTGAAAATAATATATGAATTGGAAGACAATATGAAATTGACAACCTGACTGTGTTGAGGACCCAGCCAATGGGGGCATATACGTTGGCAATTGACTGTCCTGAGGATTTATGTCGCCAGTGAGACCAGCGACATGTCGCCAGATAGACCAGCGACAAAACCGCCAGCTAGACCAGCGGTTCCAAAGGACTTGGCTGCCAGATGATTCGCAGCCCACCGCAAGCAGATACGCGGTATTATGACCCTGCCACAGGGATAATGTGGTCATAGTCATGGTTGGTAAGAAGAATTTAAGAAATTTATGAATTTAAGAAGAAAAGCATAATTAGAAATTATGATGATTTGATTTTTATATATGATTGACAGTATGAATATGATTTCATGAAATTACATATTGATTTGTTATGCATAGTATTATTTGCCTGATTATTCAGTTAAAGGTATACACTGCTTACTGGGCTATTTAGCTCATGATAAGTTTTATGTTTTTCTTACAGATCCAGAAAATTAGCATGATGCGGGATTTCGGTTGGGAGAGCGATTAGAGATAGAGTTAACTCATTGATTTAGGATTTTTCTCAGAATTGATTCAAGACCTTTAGTTTTATTTTTAGTATTGGCTTTGTCAGACAGTTACTTTCTTTTGAACACTTAGTTTTGATTTGTTATTTGAACCAAGGTTTGATTATTGAATAAAAAAAAATTTATTTAACTGTTTGTGAAGATATCATGATGAGATGACTTGCATGCTTATGGAAAAAGTATTCTATAAGTATGCGGCGGTTGCCATGACCCTCGATTCACAATCTCGGATCGGAGGCGTGACAAGTATATACCAAGAAGTTTCTATCTCGCCCAAGCCGCTGCCAAGGTGATACGGTTTGTCCGTCAATTTCACCCATGGTGCACTGCACTGCGAGAAAATATCTCATTCCAGAAATCCGTCCCCGAAACCTCCTCCCTGCTTGTCAAAAGAAGAAGAAGAAGAAGAAGAAGAAACTCCCTCCCTCTCGTATCTATAAAACGGGCAAGTGGGCAAGCACGCCACTACGGCGATGGAGGCTTGTGAGGCCATACGTTTGGAAGCCGGCCTTATCGAGGCCCACGCTTACCTCTTCTCCCTCCTTCCTCCTCGTGTATTTCTTCTCCCCGCTCCTCCTCCAGAGCGACAGCTTCTCATCGAACTCTAGCTCGCCAAAGAACCCCAGCAGAGGCCGCCATGGCCTCCGTTATAGGCGTCTCGTCCCTCTACCGGAGCTCCACTTTAGAGCTCTCCAAGAGGGCGCTCCCGTACATGTCCCACTCCTCCGAGAAGCCCCACTTCTGTGGCATAGGGGCTTCCGCCATTGGCCACGGCCAGGGGCTGCTGCTGTTCCCTGCGGATCCTGTAGGGGCAAAAATGTTACTAATTGTTTAAAGTCGGTTGGGTGATTTCTAAACCTGATAGGGGAGACGGATAGATAGCCCATCGTTGGAGGCGACCGAACGGCAGTGAAACTTACGCATTATGCTGTAACCGCCGTCTGACATCCGCAGCATGATATCTCTATTTTGGATTTTAATGTAATCCAAGATTATGATAGATGACCAATCCGTTAGTTCGAATGTCCGTTTAAATCGACAATTTATCTTCTTTTTGTAATTTAAGTTTTCGTCTAATACTGGTAGCGGTAAGCTCTCGAAACATATCCTTTGGTCGTCATTGTTTTAGTACATTATTTGCCTTTCACTGCAAGATGGTACTGTTGGAAGGGTGATGGGCACAAACACGAATATAAATATTATTATTTAGAGAATATATTTGGAGTGAGAAGAGAATTGGATAATACTCTTATATTATAGAATCATAGATTACTCTATACTACTTGCTCATTACATAAGTTCCTATACATAGATACATGAAGGTGACTTAGGCTACCCTCATGAAGTAATCTTTGATTTTCTAAATGACCCTTAGTTTTCTTAAGTAGACTCTTTGATTTAAGAGTTACATGATTTTTTTGATTTTCATAACATATTAATGACTAGACTCTTGAATTTTCACTAAAATTAATTACAAATTAACTTCCAACACTCCCCCTTAATTTGTAATTTTCATAACATCTTTAATCACGAATTTGGACTGCAACAAGAAGGAAAATCATGTACAGCATAAGCTCTTCTTTTTATTCCATGAGAATATGTTCCAATATCTTCTTCAATCACTCTTTCTTTCATCTTCAGCTTTAACTACTCATTCAGCTCTTTCATTGTGTCTTCATAACTTTCTTCAAATCTTCATAACTTTCAAATAAATCTTTCATAATAGTTGTTGCTGCTTAAATCGGTCGAGATCGGAAGATGGACACCTGATAGCTTCGAGTGGAGATGTTGGTACTTGAGCGATCTACAAAATAAATCTCCAAATTAGAGGTCGTGGCTCTAGCGAGGATCCTTCAATGCTCAAGTCAAAAAAATAGAGAACAAAAAAGCAGCAACGAGTTCTTTGAGAAAGATTTAATTTGACTTATCTGGGTCCTCGGGGCTCTGATTGTTTATATAAAAGAATATCGAACAACTGGGTTGTTAGCTGTGAGATTGTATAATTTTGAGATTGTTAGACCATTGGACATGCCAAACTGGATGAGATAACTTAGCCTTTAAATACTCTCATGAGATCAGAGGAGATGGTTATGCCAAATCTTATCTTATTTGGGATGGACAGCTGTTGTGCATGTCGAAGAGATAAGTTGGTTAAACAGCTCAAATACAAATCTGACCTTAGGGACACCTCAGCTCAGCATGGAGATGGACGCCTCAACTCATACGGTGGTCAGCAGTTGTATTAATGATCTGAAAGCTTGACATGTGTTATGATATAGTGCTGATCCGAGGTGCTCACGGTAATCACCGTAACACTACCTCTCTATTTCTAAGTCTGAGAATCAGATGAAAGAAGTACTCTAAAAGTATCTCGGATCCAATGCCAAGCGCTTCTGCCTTCATGCCTACTTCTGTTGCATTTAAGATGGATGTTGTCAGCCTAATGCAACTAATGCGGACGGACGTAACTGATGGGACCACTCAGATGACGGTCTCTTTGAGATTTTAATCATTTATGGTGGCTTTTCATTTTCTTTCTCCTTTAAATTTGCTCTTTGAAGACACGGATAGCCACAGATCTTGTTGTGCTGATTGTCCATCATGATTCTTTGAAGCAAGATGGATTCACAGCTCGTGAAGAGACTTGAGCAAATTCTAGCTTATGGAAGGCAAATTGTGATTTCGGTTGCTGAAACGAGATCTGCGGTCAGAGAAGAAGAACATACTTTCCTATCATCGAACCCACGGCCCAACCATTGGAAGCTGCGACGTAGGGTTCTCCAAAGGAAGCCTCGATCGATGGGGCACCGACGGAGATGGCACCGGGGATGAGTGTCGAGGAATGCTTTGAAAAAAATTTGATTGAGAAAGTGCGGATGGAAGAGGCGGTCGACAACTTGAAGAAAGATCTGAGATCTTCGGAGATGGCAACTCCTGCTGGGCATTTTCTTGCATCCACTACTCTTGTAGGACCTTCAGATCCGACGCCTCACACTCCATCCATTAGAGAGATCCTCCAATCTGCAGTGGAATACCTGAAGAACCTCCTACCACCGGCCAAAAAGTTGTTTCTCAATGAACAAAGGAGGGAGAAACGATCTACCGATGCCTTGAGATCCCTTGCATATATGGGTCAATGTTTAGCGAGCCTCATTAGTTCTAATCATGATGCTTCGATGATGGAGAAAGAGGAGATCGACTTGCCGAAGTATTGATTGAAACATCTGGAGAGGGATAACACTGAGCTGACCAAGAAACTTAACCTTACAGAGGAGGCTTTTTAGGAGACCCAGGAGTCGATTCTCCGTTGGGACAAAGAATTATAGCAGGCTGAAAGTTGGATTGAGGCTCTCAAGCAATAGAAATCTAGGGCCGACAGGAAGGTTGAAGACCTCGAGAGGAGGATTAAAATCTTTGAAAAATAGAGGTTTGAGGTTGAAAGAAACTGTCACCAGAGCCATGATGACCTGGAGCACTCGAGGAGGACACTAGAAGTGAAAAGAGGTTCTCTGAGTTTTGAAACTCACTCTCAAAGGAGCCTCAATGGTGGTTCGCTCAAGAGAGCCAAAGTCTCCAAAGAGATGAGCCGAGAAGAGAGAGCTCTTCGAGGGAACGGACGTTCTGCTTCTAGGGGAGTTCAGACCTTCCCAGAACCGCTCTCAAGAGTCCAAGAGATTGGATCATAGGTGGAGCACCTGAAGAAGAGGTTGAAAGAGAGAAAGGTAAATCATAAGCTTCTTAGGGGCAAATTTATAAATCAGAAGATTTTACTCAAATGTACTGAAAGCAGGAGAAAGTGACTGGAGAAAGAAGAGGCTAAGATCATAGCCCAAGTTTGCAAAGCAATATTCTTCGTGGGCTTTGAGAAGTGCAAGTCCATTGTCCAGGTGCATCTTCCTCTTGATTTTGTCAAGCATCTTCAAATTGATTGTCTGGACAAAGATTTATAGGAGGTGTCATCGGATAGCTGGTTGCAGTTTATAATGACGTCCTATTTTCCAAATGAGATGGACAAGATCGACGCAGCCATCCAGACCGAAGGCATTATCGATGTCGAAGAGTACCATCTCACAGATGATCGCCCCAGCAATCCCTTTGAGGAGTGATTCATGTCCTTTTCTTTTTTTATTCTTTGTGATTCGAGGCTCCTGGTCTTGTACTAGAGTCTCCACGGGAACGGATGTATTCTTTTTCTTTTGATAAATAAAAATCATACTTTTTAGTCTTTAATGTATGCTCGGCCCTTGGCTATATCTATGAAACCTGATTAGAGTAAATAGCTTGGGCGGATACTTAGCCTGTGCTATGTTTCAAATAGGGCATAAGTCGAGCTGAAGTTAGGACGAAAATTTGAGCTGGCTCCTGCTGTCGTACAGATTTTGAAAAGATCAGAATTCAAATTGCATCCACATAAGAGAAGTTGGAGCACGTCTGCATGTATTCCTCTGAAAGTGATGTAAAGTATGATTTACCTGTCATTGGCATTAACTACCATATCGACGGCAGCAATCATATCCATTCGCAGTCTCCACATGTCATGCATACGCCAGTCTTCTATTGATGCACGTCTCCTGTAATTAATGCATCGATGGAAAGTGACTTTTAGACATCCCATTAAGGTCTGAGATTATTTAAAATCCCAAGCAGAACTAAATGTGGACCTTGCTAAGTTCTGATTTTCTCCTTTCATTGCGGGTTCCTCTTTTCTTCATCTTTTCATGGCTTTCTTGCACAAAAGAGAGATATGGTCACCATGGAGCTTGACTTTGCATCACTGGACTTCAAATCAGAGTTGACAGAGTGAGATATAGTCATGTTGCACGAGCAATATCAAATACCTCCTGTGTTCCAACTCGAAGTTTCAAGATCGGGTGATTGAGTCTGCTGTCTGCCTTCAGGATGCATGGGCTTCTTTGAGGAGTGTTTCTGAGCTGGACTGAGGCTTCCTCTCCACCCTTTTTTTATAGTGCTCCATTATTTTGAGATATCACCGTGTATGGTGGTGCCGAATACGTGGTGGTATATCTGTGGCTTCACTGCATTATGCATGTTTGCTGGGATTGCGTCGAATGTTACATTCTTTCATTTTCTCTTCAGTCTCAAGCGGCACTCAGACTCACGTGGGTGGTGGTACATGATTCCATAAAAAAAAAAGATGGCTTTCACCTGATATTTTCGGGTATGCTCTCCATCGTGCATGGTTGGAAGCTGAGGTTTCTCTTCATCTCGTAGGCATTAGGCAAAGACTGAAATTTTTCTTCTTGGGACGACCTCGAGAGGCTATATTGAAGGAACCTTCGATAGATGAGTGCCTGGAGCAGGAGATGGCAGCTCTATGGAGCCTTAAGATTTCAGTGTTCAAAGAGCTGTTGTCGGCTCAGACGCTATTCAACGTCGATATCAGCTAAGTCACTCCTCAAGGTATGTGAGTCAGCTGTTTTGATCTTAAATCTTCTGGCTTTGTTTGTCTTAAAATTTGATCACCATAATTGAAGAGCTGGATGTTGGGGAGGGCTCGAGCCCGCCAAAGAAAAAGAGATCAAAAAACTCTACGGAAGAGAAATGCCAAGCCCGTCACCGGGCATAGCCTCCGGGCCAGTCAGAGATTCCACACAACCAACTTTGAAGGTCAAGGAATCTGAGTCTTCTCATCCATAAGGCCATGAGACTATATGGGTGAGAAGCAGCTTGCCTACCACCTCAGCTACTACAGATGACTGGATGAGCCATGAAGACCAAGATTTGGAGGAGGTGATTCTGAGCCTCCCTACTCTTCTCAGCTCTCTGACTCGACTTGCTTCACATGCTATCGGATCCTCCTCAGATAAGGTTACTGGTGTGTCTGGAACTGTGCCAGTTGGGCTGAAGCTGGAGGCTTTGGCACTGAGAGACCCCACGTTGGCGAGTGAGTTGCTCTTCGGACTGCTTCTCCGTGCCGACGTGAATGAGCTGCCGAGTGTTTCTCGAAGGGAGATGAGGAGAGGAGTAGTAGATTGCCTCATCCGGGCATGTTGAGGCTTTCTCATTTAGCACTTACTGCATACTCATTTATTACTTATAAGTTTTTCTTCACTTGCCAGCTTATCCATTACTTGAATGGGTACATTGAAAGCTCCCATGAATTGGTCAAGGAGGCGAAGAAATCTGAACTCAAAGCTGAGATGCTCAGAATAGTGAAAGAGAAGATTGCAAGAAAAATTGGAGAAGTCTCCATGAAAGTCGATGCCATTGAGAGGAGAGCCGAAGATGTCGAGATGGTGTTAAGGAAAGCTATTGAGGAGAATTCTCGGCTACTGGATAAGGTAGTAGAGCTCGAAGCTCAGACAAAGAGGAATGCGGCCGTTTGTGAGAACTCTCATCTGTAAAAAAAAAAAAGGGCTGAAGGCCCAATTAGGTGCGGAGGAGAAACGAATAGTCGAGGTCGATTCTCAGGCTATGGAGGACTTTCGGACCTCAAAAGAATATAAGGAGGAAAGAGCTAAGTACTCCATCAATGCTTATAATGCTGGAAGGCAATCTATTCGAGCCCGAGTTGCTGCCAAATATTTGGATCTGAATTTAAATTTTTTAGATGAAATCTGAGATCCTACCGTGGTGGACGTCTCAGTGACTGGCACCTCAGCTTTAGGTGCCACACTGTAATTTCTATTTTTTTTTCCATGTTTTAGGGCTATTGTAAGAAAATCTCAAAAGGAATAAAATGAGTAGTCTTTTGTCATACTTCTGCTTTGTGAACTTACTCATATCGATCTGAGGCAATTTTAAGTGGATGATAACCTTGTTCTGCTCCCTTAAATACAGGAGATTATGGAGAATAGCAATTGATGACTCACTCGACAAGGCCACGCTTGGGAGGTGACACAGAGTCTATGAAGTTATGCCACATGGGCATGTTTTGTTTTGCGAAGTGTCATAGAAATTTACTTCTTTAGAGAAGTTGCATCATTGACCGCTGGGTCATTAACTCCTGAGAAGTGCTGATTGGCGAACGATCTGACTGCTAGCACTTATAAATAGGGGGTCAAAGAGCAAAAAGATCTCCACTCCTCCTTCTGTGGCAAGAAGTCTCCTTCTCTACCTACTGCCATATCGTCACCTTCGAATCTACCACCCTTAGAATTAGTTAAGAGATGGATGAGAGAGTGGAATGCTATTGCAAGGGATGTCCGTTGGAGGTGCTTAACCCATGAAAGGGATAGAGCTAGATGGGCCGGCTTATCCACTTCTCATGGGGCTCCACCTCCTTTGCCTCCTACAACTAGTCTTCTCCATTAGCTCGAGCACATCCTGCCTGCAGTCTGGGAGCATTGCATCGTGGAGTTTCAAATTTTATGATGTTTCAGAGGGAGTTGCTGGATGTTGCTGCCGCTGCCTTCATCTAGGGCTTTGATGATTGTAAGGCCCATCTACTGAGGATAATGCCGTATCTAGAACTTTACGACATACTGACTAACGGTATCGATGAAGAGGTGGAAATCTCGATGGATGAAGATTGAATCAGCTCATCCGAATATTGAGGAGGCAAAGTCCTCAATGGATGAAGATCGAACCAGCTCACTTGGTCGATCTGATGTTCCATCGATTGCAGCTGGACGTCCGTCTCCTCTTCTTCCTCTTTATCTTTGTTGTCCTCCTATTCTTCCTCTTACCTTCCTCATTTTCTTCTCTTGTTTGTAAGATGGTACCTGGAGCAACCGTCCCCCAAAGTGTTTGAAACATCAGCTTTTTCTTTATAAAGATTTTAATGAATAAAAAAGAATGTCTTGTTTTGAAAGTCGTTGCTTTATTTTAAATTTATATCCATGGACCGTGAATTTTGCTTGGCTCGTAGAGAGTAACATAAATAGGCACTCAGATCAGTATGAGAAAATACTCAGTGCTCAGCTCAGTATGAGTAAGGTTCTAGGTTGCTCAGCTTTAGCATAGATATATTTGGAACAACTTCGATTAAAGTGAACATATCTAGAGCAGTTTAGAATAATTTGAATGTAACTTGAATATAATCTGGCTGTTCATAAATTTGAGGCATCATAATAATTATCTCAACACTATCCCCCTACTCCTGAGTCTGAGAGAGTGCCTCAGGCAGAAGGAGCACTTGTTGAGGTAATGCCTCTAGCCATATGTTGTCCGTCTTTTTATTCTTCTTCTGAAGAGGTTGTGCATGCCGGCAATGAGCTTGTGCCTATAACATCTAGGGCTCTTTAGTGGCATTCCAAGGGTTTGATTAGTTATCCCTCACAAATGGTGTTGTGTGCCTGCGGCGATCTTGTGCCTACAGCATCTAGTACTTCTCATCTTCGTATGAGAGATAGTATGTGCTAGCGGTGAGCTCATACCTACGACATCTTGCACTTTCGACGGTATTCTGAGGGTCAGATTAGTTACCCCTCATGAGTGGCATTGTGTGCCTGCGGCGATCTTGTATCTACGACATCTAGTACTTCTTATCTTCACACGAGAAGCAGTGTGTGCCAGTGGCGAGCTCGTGCCTACGGCATCTTGTACTCTCGATGGTATTCTGAGAGTCTGATTAGTTATCTTTTTGAAGGTTCCCTAAGGGTCTTCCTCCGCTTTTCTTGCAACTCGGGCTCTGCAGAGGTCTGGTAAGTTAGCCCCACCTCGAGATCACCGAGGTCTTCTCGAGGGTTTGGTAAGTTAGCCCTCATATTAGCTGACCGTAGTTATAATTCAAGATCTTAAGTAGAAGGAGGAAGCGACTCTTAAAGAACTCAGGTGCCAATTACAAATTGATGATCCTGCAAATTTTATTTTCATAGGAAACAGTTACATCATTGGTGATATATGTGGAGATTCGTCGAGTTCCATGGCCTTGATATTGAAGTCTCGTCGAGCTGCTTTAGCCTACAAGCTTCTGGGTATGCCACTTCACCCACTTGGTTGGCCAATAGCCTTTCTTCTAGCGCCTGCTCGGTAGGTTGTAAGACTTTAGCTTCATTATTAGGTCACCAGATCGAAGTTGATCATCAGGCGATAAGACCTGTATTTTCTGTAAGAGATTAATTAGTCGGCATTTGGTTACCTCATCTTGATATGGATCGATTTTCACCATTCAGCTTGGATTCCAAACAACCTCTCAGTAATTATGTAGATTTCTCCTTGGATGGATCTCTCTTCTTCTACCATTTGCCCTCCATCCTTCTGTCGTTCCTACCGTGCTGGTGCTTGCTGCAGCTGAGGTTGAGGAAGATGCTAATGAGGCAGAGTGGGCGGCTGCTGAAATCTCAGAACTCGATGTTGAAGGGCCGCTCTTTGGATAAAATGATTCAGCCGCCCCTACCTAAAAAGCCTCTCAATCTCATCATGAAGCTGGTGGCAGTCTTCAGTATCGTGACCGTGGTCATGATGACAAAAGCAGTATTTATTCGAGTCCCGACGGCATTCTGATTTTATTCTCATTAGTCGAGGCTCGGATAACTCAGGCCCCACTTGTAACAATACCTCTCTTCGAGGAACATTCAGAGGCATATAGCTATCGTACAGTTGAGGAGGTGATGATTGCCGAATCCTTCTCGAAGGACTGTGGGATCGATGATTTCGACCTCCATTATTTTACCTCGAAGGCAGAAATCGGAAGCACTGACGTCTTTTCTCCTATCACCTTGGATGGCACTCCTTGCTGGATCTCACCACAGCTGAACCGATAGGAGTATATCGGTAAAGGCCTATTTCATGCGGATGTACTTCTCTACACGAACAAACTTATTGTGAAAATCTCAAGGACAAGTCTTAACTAATGACTTTTTCAAGTCATTCTTCAAGAGACCGCTCATCATTGCGGCCATCACGATCGATTGGTCCAGATTTTGGACCTCTAGGATCATCACATTAAATCTGTTTATAAAAGAGCAGATTGACTTGCCCTCTTTTTGCTTGATGGTATGGAGGTAGTCGGACTGCTTCTGCTGTTGCCAGCTGCTGATGAAATGATCGATGAAAAATCGACACAAATCTTCAAAGGAATGGATAGATGCTGACCTTAAACACGAGTACCACTGCTGAGCAGTCCCTTTAAGAGTTGGAGTGAATGCTCGATAGAAGATTGCATCTGACGCTCCCTGAAGGAGTATGGCTGTCTTGAAAGTCTCCATATGATCGACGGAGTCGGTGGTCCAGTCGTAAACCTCCAATTGAGATAATTTGAAGTACAGGGGATGTGGTTTCTGCACAATCTTCGGGATGAAGGGTGGCTAGCTATTATACCCTTCATAGGGAGTGCCGAGGTGTCATTATTATTGAGGGCCTTGTTAATTTTTTGGCCCAACTGTTGGTCAAGCTCCTGGAACCGTCTTTTCAAGTCAACTTCATGGATAGTACCAACCTCGGAGCGTAGAAGAGATCGACATCCGGAGGTCGAGTCATGGCCCAACTGTGGGCTTGGAGATCACTGTCTGGCTAGCTGTTAGGCCTTAAGTTGACTTTGATGAGTTAATCTCCTCTCCGAACTTTGAGGAGGCACCTGTGGCTCTGGTTGAGGTGGTGGCTGTGGAGCTACAGACAAAATAAGATTTTGTGGGGGCTCTGCAGCGGAAGGCACAAGTGGCACCATCGAGGAAACCGCATGACGCATCATTGTAGAGGGTGCAGGGATAGCCTGAGGAGGCTGTGGCACCATCTGAAAGGGTGCGAGAAAGGTTTGGACTGCTTGAACTGCAGTCGTCAGATGTTGAACTTGTTAGAAGAGCTGACCGAATTGATCGATCGTGACTGACTCTAGTAGGGCTAGTTGAACTGGTGGTGGAATGACCGGTTGCATCGACAAAAGAATTTCTGACACCAGTGACTGAGCTTGATTGTCAACCTGGCTGGCCGCTTATCAGGAGGCGGCGGCATTGGAAAAATGAGAAGATATCCATTTTGGAGTCATGAATGCGAATGTAGACCCTTCCTCTATCTGCTGCTGCTTAAATTGATCGAGATCGAAAGACGGACACTTAATAGCTTGGAGTGGAGATGTTGGTGCTGGAGCGACCTGCAAAACAAGTTTCCAAACAAGAGGTTGTGGCTCCAGTAAGGATCCTCCGATACTTCAGTCAGAAAAATAGAGAACAAAAAAGCAGCAACGAATTCTCTGAGAGAGATTTGATTTGACTTACCTAGGTCTTTGGAGCTCTAGTTGTTTATATAGAAAAATATCGAATAGCTAGGTTGTTAGCTGTGAGATTACATGATCCCGAGATTGTCGGACTGTGAGACATATCAAACTGGGTGAGATAACTCAGCCTTTAAACATTCTCACGAGATTAGGAGAGATGATTATGTCAAATCTTATTTTATTCGAGATGGACAGCTGTCGTGCCTGTCAAAGAGATAAGTCGACTAAACAGTTCAAATATAGATCAGACCTTAAGAATGCCTCAGCTCAGCACGGAGATGGACCCCTTAGCTCATACAGTGGTCAACGATCTTATTAATGATCTAAGAGCTTGATATGTATTATAATATAGCGTTGATCCAAGATGCTCACGGTAATCACCGTAACAATAGTATTGACTTCATCCATCTCTAAAAAATGAATATTTTTAATGATAATATTATAAATACCTTTCAAATATTTGATTGCTTGTAGTGCAGCATCATTCTCACCTTCTTTCTTTGTAGTACTTTCATGACCATCGATCACTAATCTTTCACTCGAATTTTTAAACTCAACTGTTGCTACAAAAATTGATAAATGGTCTGGTCCAGATTTTTTACTTGTATACCTTGCTGGTGACAAATTCAATTTTTTAAGTGCCTTTTTGAGCATCAGTTTGAATGGTGCAACTATAGATATAGACCTTTCACCCTCCATTGCACACACTTATTATTGTCGATAAAGAGGTCTCTTTACTTCAACCTTTCAATTTTATCGAAGAAACTGCACTTGTTTTTTTTTTTTTTTTTGTTTTTACTTTCTCAAAAAACTCTTAAACTCTTTGACTCTGAAGCTTTGAGGCTCTCTGGTTCTGAAGCTCTAAGCCTCTCTGGCTTTATGGCTCTATGGCTCTCAGGCTCTGTGAGTTGCTGTAGAATCAACCCTATACTTTGATAGTTACTTTAGGATCGATCTTGCTCTGATACCACTCTATTGGAAGGGTGATGGGCACAATCACAAACTCAAATACTACTGTTTTGATAGAATATGATGCTCATAGAAAATACTTGAAGTGGGAAAAAAATTGGATAATACTTTTGTATTATAGAATTATAGATTACTCCACACTGTTTGACTCATTACATAAAGTTCTATATAGATACTGAAGATAACTCTTAAGCTATCCTTATGAATACAAAGTAACCATTGATTTTTTAAAAGATCCTTAGTTTTTCTAAGTGACCTTTTAGTTTTCCTAAGTAGACTTTTTGATCGAAGAGTTATATAATTTTTTAATTTTTATAATAAATTAATGATTTGATTTTTGAATTTTCATTGACATTAATTACAAATTAATTTTCAACATGTACTGAGACTTGCTATTATCCTTCCATGTTCTGATTTATCTACTTCAGGATCGACCGACGCACTCCCTTAGCTAGGTAGGTGGATGATCTGATATTTGCATCTTCCACCATTGTTCTTGATCCATGTTTTCGTTGTTTCTCCTAGAGGGCTGTACTTCTCTTGAAGGCGGAGATCTCATCGCACGGGCAAAGATGGGACAGTGAGGACGCTGGCTTTTGAATTCCCATCACTAAACGACTTAATGAACGCCGAAGCATCTCAATTCTTTTATTATTTTATTTCCCCTTGCTTTGTACGTTATCTTGCATCAAAGACCCGCTTTTCTTCTCATTTACTTGTTTGCTTTGTCCGCTCTTGGTAGGCGAGGTCGCCTTCCCCGGGTTCTGGTTCTAGCACCAACAAGGGAGTTGGTCAAGCAGATGGAGAAGGAAACTGAAGAGTCGGTACCATATCTTGGCACTGTCTATGTTTGTGGAGGTGTTTCTTATTTTGTTCATGGCGTTAATGTGGTAGTGGGAGTTCTGGTCGAATTATTGACCTGATTAATAGCAACAGTCTTCGGTTGGGAGAAGTTCAGCATTTGGTTCCTGATGAGGCTGATCAGATGCTTGCTGTTGGATTTGAGGAAGATGTGGGAAGTGATATTAGAAAAAGCTGCCGTCAGAACGTCAAAGTATGCTATTTTCTTCAACAATGCCTGGTTGCTTAAAAAATTCGGCCAAGAGATATCTGAATGATCCGCTAACAATTCACCTGGTAACTACTTTGGTGCCGTTTGTTTTATTTTGTAACGATTTTGTACCCACTGCTTGTTTTTATTCCTGCAGATTTTCTTCCATCCTGACTCTCAGAGATGCGAGTCAGGTTTGGGCACAGAAATTTTTGTAATTTAAGCTTCACATGAACCCTACCAAAATAGAGACTATAAAAATTCTCTACGATTGTTTAATGACAAAATAATTCATTTGTTATGAAATACCCAAGAATCGTAAAAAATTTTTTTTAGTGTCTTTGTGGGATAATTTCAGTTATAAGAAAAAGAAAAGGTTTATAATGCTTCCTTACCACGGTGTTGGTGAGCTTTTGTGCCAAAATGCATGGCATGTTGTTTACGAGATGTAGCTATTAGACAGACGGATATTTCTGATGCAGCATGAAATCGTTCTCATACAAATATAATAATTTCTCGAGTATGTTTTATTTGTATTGAAAAAGCATGTTTTATCGTTATACATTTAATATTTCCTTCGAGGAACATTTTTGGATCTCAGAATACTTGAAGATCATGAACATGCTAGTTTGCTGCAAAATGCATCTCTTGACAGTCAGATTCTG
The DNA here is from genome assembly GCF_000442705.2 of Elaeis guineensis. Taxonomy (NCBI): domain Eukaryota; kingdom Viridiplantae; phylum Streptophyta; class Magnoliopsida; order Arecales; family Arecaceae; genus Elaeis; species Elaeis guineensis. Next base: position 185,528,397 of record NC_025993.2, on the reverse strand, counting down.
TCTGGAAATTAAGTTGTGGTGTAAAAAGCTTGGGCAACTAAGCAGTAAGCAATGTTAGTTTCTCTTATGAATGCTCATCGGCAACCCCAGGCTGCTAAATGTAAAAAGTAAAAAATGCACTCATGGACTCAGGCACGGGGAAGAGAAAATGGAGAAATCTGCACGAAAGGAATAAGTTCCTGTTGGGGATTACCGACCGACCCCGCTCATGCCGACTTATAATCGGACATATCCGACCGACCGACCGATCCGACCGACCGACCGACCGACCGACCGATCCGACCGAGGACATGTCGGTCGGACGGACCCTTCCTGCTCTCCCGACCGACTGCACCAGGAGGTCCGATGCCCGACTCCCACGACATGCCCGACTAACCGTCGGAGGGTCCGAATCTCTACCCGATGCCCCTCAGCTGGCCACCGACCCAAGGTCGGTCGACTCCTCAAATCGTCGTACTACTGTCAGAGACTGTCGGTCCTGACAACAGCATGCGGCACTGCCGCCTAGGGGCATTATCCCACCTAGGACATGGGTCAACCCTAGCGATTTGACAGCCCCACGGCGATTTGACACCTTTACGGCGACTCTGACAGTCTACAGTGAATTGACAATTCTTCAATTGTCCGCACCATTAATGACGGTGCCATACCACGCTCCACTATATATATCGGGGAAGGCAACAGTGCTAGGGGTCTCTCGAAAAAACTCCCAGGCTTGCTCTCTCTCTCTCTTTCCCTCTCTCGATTGAGCTCTCTGTCTTCTTTTCACTGTTGCCCAGTCTCTTCTCTGACTTGACCGTCGGAGGGTCCCCGCCGGAGCCACCTCCGGTCAGTGCGGACTTTCTTTTGCAGGCGTTCGTTCCCGACGACCAGACGATGAGGAGATTGGCCGCAACAGATTGGCGCGCCAGGAAGGGGGGCGGGCAGGCCTAGTAGACACTAATGACAAAGACAAGAGCTCAACGATCGAGGGTCACCGGGTCGGCGAGGCGCTCTTCCCGTCGGGAAGAGGCCTCTCCGTCACCCTCCACGGCAGAACCTAGCTCTCCGCACCCCGCGGTCATCACGGAGGCGCAGATCGTGACGATCGTACGGCAGATGACCGTGCTGACGGACGCGGTCAAAAGCCTCCAGCAACAACCGGCACGGCTGCCGCCATCACCGGCCGGGCAACCAGCGACACGTCCGATGCCCTCCAGGAGCAGCCGCCGATGCCTGCGCCGATCTCCGTCGTCTCCGCGGGAGCGCCTGCCACAGCGCTCCCACAGAGAGGAGGAGGCACGGCCGCGGCGCGATGCCCATCGGTCCCAGCAGCTTTCTCCCTCCCAGCTGGAACGAGCAAGGAAGGAGAAGCGACCGCGGACGCCGTCTGCCTCCCTCTCAGAATCTTCAGGAGACTCCACTCCTGGGGTCTCCCAGCACCGGCGGACGGACGACTACGAACGCCGGTTCGAGAAAATCGACCGTCGGCTCACGTAGTTACAGGTGGACGGGCAGAAGTCTTCGAACGACGTTGACTTTCAGACCACCCAACCTCTCTCCCGACTCATCCTTGACGAACCGATCCCCAGTCGGTTCAAGATGCCGCACGTGGAGCCCTACGATGGCTCCACTGACCCAATCGACCACTTAGAGAGCTACAAAGTTCTCAAGACAATTCAGGGGGCAACCGACGCTCTCTTTTGCATCGGCTTCCCCGCCACGCTCCGCAAGGCTGCCAGGGTCTGGTACTCCGGTCTTCGATCGAAAAGTATCAACTCCTTCGGGCAGCTCGAACACTCTTTCGTGGCTCACTTCAGCACCAGCCGGAAGCCACCGCGAACGTCGGACAGCCTTTTCTCCCTCAAATAGGGAGAAAATGAGATGCTCCGGCACTTCGTGGCACGATTCAATACGGCCACGCTTGAGGTCCGGGACCTCAACGAAGACATGGCCATCTCGGCCATGAAACGGGGGTTGAGGGTGTCCCGTTTTACGTACTCCCTGGACAAGACCCTCCCCCAGATGTATGCCGAACTATTGGAGCGCGCGTACAAGTACATGCGCACGGACGAAGGAGCCTCCGACCGGCGCTCGACCGAATTCAAGGGCCCGAAGGAGAAGCAAAGGAAGGGTCGGGACCCCGACGGACCCAGCAGACCCCCGACCGATGGTCGGGTCTCGCATCCGCGATGAAACCAGAGGTCGCCCCGACGGCAGACTCCAAGGCCGACATACCCCAGGTATGACTCCTACACTCCTCTCTCTGCCCCCGGTGCGCAGATTTTGATGGAGATCGAGGGGGAAGAATACCTACGATGGCCTCCGCCTCTGAAGGCAAAAGGCCTCGACCAACGGAAGTACTGCCGATTCCATCGGGGCCACGGCCACAATACCGAGCAGTGCATCCAGCTTAAGGATAAGATCGAAGCTCTCATCCACCGAGGGTATCTCGATAAATTTCGAAGGAACCCGCCAACTCGGCCAGTGGCCAACCGACAACCCCAGCCGACTGAGGAAGCGACGACTAATCAGTCGACGGCCGGGGTCATCAATATGATTTCCAAACGACTTGGCCCGGGGATGACTGCTGGAGGGGAGCCCATGAAGAAGCTGCGCCCGGACGACGTGATTACTTTTACGGAGGAAGACGTTCGGGGCATCCAAACTCCCCACGACGATGCTGTTGTTGTCTCAGCAACAATAGCCAATTATGATGTAAAAAGAATTTTTATAGATAATAGAAGTTCAACAAATATTTTGTTTTACTCGACCTTCTCCCGGATGCGACTATCAACCGACCGACTCAAGAGGATCCCTACGCCCTTCGTAGGCTTTGCCGGGGATGCCGTCGCGACGGAAGGTGAAATTACCCTGCCCGTGACGGTCGGCACCGAACCACGACAAAGCACGGTTCATTTGACTTTTGCGGTCGTCCAAGTGCCTTCAGCCTACAACGCCATACTTGGAAGACCCGGACTAAACTCCCTCAAGGCGATTGTCTCAACGTACCATCTCCTGGTTCGGTTTTTGACCAAGAACGGAGTCGAAGAAATGCGCGGAGACCAACAGCTCGCTCGTCGATGCTTCCAGATCTCCGCTCAGAGCGACGAGTTGAGGGGCTCCCTGACGATCGATAAGCTAGACCCACAGGAGGAGGAGGAACGGGGTGAACCGACTGAACGACTCATCCCCGTCCTGATGGCTGGGGATCCCGACCGAAAGGTATGGATCGGGTCTCAACTACCCGACCCAGACCGACGACGGTTAGTGGAGCTGCTGAGAGCCAACACCGACGTATTCGCTTGGTCGGCAGCAGATATGTCGGGCATCCCTCCGGAGACAATGATGCACCGACTCAACATCGACCCAACGATGAGGCCGATAAGACAAAAGAAAAGGTCTTTTGCCCCAGACAGACAGAAGGCCATCGACGAAGAAGTGGACAATCTACTTGAGGCGGGCTTCATCAGAGAAACCACCTATCCCGACTGGCTCGCAAACGTTGTTATGGTGAAGAAGGCCAACAGGAAATGGAGGATTTGTATCGACTACACCGACTTGAATCGGGCCTGCCCAAAGGACAGCTTTCCACTTCTAAAGATCGACCAGCTGGTGGATGCGACATCCGGATTTCGACTGCTCAGCTTCATGGACGCCTTCGCCGGATACAACCAGATTCGAATGGCACCTGAAGACGAGGAGCACACTGCCTTCGTGACCCCCAAGGGCCTCTACTGCTACCGAGTAATGCCCTTCGGGCTGAAGAATGCCGATGCCACCTACCAACGACTCGTCAATGAGGTCTTCAAAGGCCAGATTAGGTGCAACATGGAAGTATATGTCGACGACATGCTGGTGAAAAGTGCGCAGACTGCAGATCATGTCTGAGACCTCGAAGAGGCTTTTCACACCCTACGACAACATCGAATGAAGTTGAATTCAACTAAGTGCGCCTTCGGGGTAACCTCGGGGAAGTTCCTCGGGTTCCTCATCTCGCAACGAGAAATCAAAGCCAACCCTGAGAAAATCAAGGCCATCATCGACATGTGGCACCCAAACACTAAGAAGGAGGTCCAGCAACTGAACGGAAAGATCGTTGCCCTCAGCCGATTCATCTCCTGGTCGGCTGAAAGGTGCCTCCTGTTCTTCAAAATTCTGAGGCAGGCGAAGGGCTTTTCTTGGTCGGATGAGTGCCAACGGGCCTTCGAGGATCTGAAGAGGTACTTGGCTTCCCCACCGCTGCTTGTGAAGCCAGAGGTCGGGGAGACATTGTATCTCTATTTGGCCACCTCCCCCGAGGCGGTCAGCTAGGTGCTCGTCCGAGAAAATGAAAGTCGAACCCATCAGCCTATTTACTACACCAGTAAAGTGCTCCGCGGTGCTGAAGCTCGATACTCGGAGACAGAAAAGATGACTTTTGCCCTGACTGTCTCTGCAGAGCGACTCCGCCCTTACTTCCAAGCGCACGTGATCGTGGTCCTCACCAACCAGCCCCTGAGGGCGATATTGCGCCGACCTGACATGTCGGGACGACTGGCAAAGTGGGCAATGAAGCTCAGCGAGTTCGACATACAGTACCGACCGCAGCCTGCCTTGAAGGCCTAGGTCCTGACCGACTTCATCGCAGAATGCCCAACGACCGACCAAGGGTTGGAAGACGTGGACCCCGGACGAGACGCGGTCTCTAGGCCCGACCCAGTCTCCACCTGGGTACTGCACATCGACGGAGCTTCTAATGCTCAAGGGAGCGGGGCTGGGTTCCTGCTCACCAACTCGGATGGGGTAGTCATCGAGTACGCCCTCCGATTCGACTTCAAAGCCTCCAATAACCAAGCCGAGTATGAAGCGCTCCTTGCCGGCTTGAGGATGGCGAAGGAACTTGGGATCGACAGCCTCCGGACATTCTCTGATTCTCAGCTGATCGTGGGGCAGGTCAAAGGTGAATTCGAGGCGCGAGACCCAGCCATGGCAAAATATCTCCAGAAAGTGAAGGATCTCGTGACGCGCCTCGGGTATTTCGAAATTTTCCACATCCCTAGGTCGGAGAACGCCCGAGCTGATGCACTCTCCAGGCTGGCGACCTCGGCTTTCGACTCTTTGGGACGGACGTTCGTGGAGAACCTTGAGCAGCCGAGCATCAACAAGACCGACGAAGTGCTACAACTGACGGCCGAACTAAGCTGGATGGATCCGATCGTTCGGTACCTGATCGATGGGATCAGCCCTGAAGACCCCGCGGAGGCCAGGCGGCTCCGATGGTCGGCCTCCCAATATGTGATCATGGATGGCCGACTCTACAAAAGGTCGTTCTCCCTTCCCTTGCTCAGGTGCTTGGGACCGACTGACGCAGATTATGCCCTCCGAGAAGTGCACGAAGGGATCTGCGGGAGTCACTTGGGGGGCAAATCCCTAGCCTACAAAGTCCTACGACAGGGCTACTACTGGCCCACCATGAGGAAGGATGCGGTTGAGTTGGTCTGAAAGTGCGAACCATGCCAGAAGTACGCCAACGTACAGCACCGATCGGCCAGCCAAATCACTCTTATTATCGCTCCATGGCCCTTCGCTCAGTGGGGGGTCGACATTCTCGGTCCCTTCCCTCCAGCATCGGGCCAAAGAAAGTTCATAGTCGTCGCCATCGACTACTTCACCAAGTGGATGGAAGTCGAGCCCCTGGCGCAGATTACCGAACGAAAGATGGAGGACTTCATCCAAAAATCCATCATCTTCAGGTTCGGATTGCCGCACACCATTATCACCGACAACGGGCGACAATTCAACAACCAAGACTTCAGAGACTTCTACGCGAGGTTTCACATCACGCACCGACTAACTTCAGTCGGGCACCCACAGTCCAATGGCGAAGTCGAGGTGACCAACCGGACCATACTACACGGGCTCAAAATCCGACTAAATGAAGCCAAAGGCCTCTGGGTCGACGAGCTGGGCTCCGTTCTGTGGGCTTACCGAATGACCCCCCGCGTTTCGATCGGGGAGTCACCTTTCAGTTTAGCCTATGGGACAGAGGCGATGATTCCACTCGAGATTGGGCTACCGTCTACCAGGGTCGAACGGTATCAAGAGCTGGACAACTCTGATTGCCGAAGGGCCGACCTAGACCTCCTCCCCGAATTGCGGGACGAGGCCCAACTTCGCATGGCTTCATACCGACAGAAGGTAGCCCGATATTACAATGCCAAGGTCAGACCAAAGCTTTTCAGGACTGGGGACTTAGTCCTGAGAAAGGCAGAAGTCTCGAAGCCCCTGGACCAAGGGAAGCTAGCTCCGAACTGGGAAGGGCCCTACATGGTAGCAGGCACCTATGGGCCGAGGGCTTACCAACTGGAGACTCTGGAAGGGAAACCCATTCCCCGATCCTGGAACGCCGACAACCTGAAGTTGTATCACCAGTGAACTTTGTACTTGTTCATTCGGAATACAAATCCAGTTTCAAATTTTGGAGTTTTAACTCTTCGACTGACGATCGGCGCTCACCAAGAAAGTCGGGTCCCAACGTCCCGACTCGGACTTTGTGTCTGCGTGAAACCGACTTCCCAACCGTCGATGACGTATCGGGCGCTCGAAAGGACCGAACCATCCACGGCGACGGGAGTTGACACTCCTTCTACGGTCAAACTTTCGGGCCAGACTATCGGCTAACTTACCGATTGAGCCCTGACCAAAGAAAGGCGAAAAGGCCTGTGCGACCACCGACGCGACTTACCGACCGAGCTACAGTCGGTCGAAGGATACTCGGCTTGCCACCGTCTATCACACGATGTGACCACAGTCGCATTCATGACTCACCGACCGAGCTACGGTCGGTCGGAAGATATTCAGTTTACCACCGTATATCGTGAGGCGCAGTATAAACACCCGACACAAGGGTATCGGGATCCGACTTATCATCGTTTCTCTGACTAAATACGCCGGACAATATTTGACTGAATGCAACGGAAGGGACCCGACTACTGAGCTTTATCCGACGGTCGGTCGGCTTTCGACTCAACGAACGTGCCCGACTCACAACTGGGAGAAGGACGCCCGACTTAGGCTCTCGACCATCGAAAGGCTGATCCAAAGTCGGGACTTATTCTACCTTCGTGACGGCACGAATTACCGAACATCCTAACTGATCTATATGGGCTGGCGACTTGCGTGTTCGGATGCATTCTACGACACATCAAAAGAGAAAGATAAGCAGAAGAAAAAAGTTTAAGTCCGAGAACTTTGATTTCATTGAAGATCAAAATAGGCTTTACAAAGTTGGGCCGAAGCTCGAGTACAAGCCGGAGCAAAAGCAAAAAAGAAAAAAAAAAATCGACTAATCATCGGAGTCGGCCTCCTCCACTAGATAGCGATGAGAAACGATCGATGAATCTGCCCTGGCTTCGACAGTCGGGGCCGCTTGATCTTCAGTAGCCTGCTCTACATCTTCTTCGGCTTCTGCCCTGGTGGAAAGGCCTTCCGGTACTGGTTCGGCCGTCTCCTCCATGGCTGGGGCCTTCGATTCTGGCAGAACTATGCTGCTGAGGTCAATTTCCAGGTACAGGCCTCGAACGACTTCCCGAGCATCCTCGTACCCGATGCGATACGACAGGAAGTCGCTCTCCAGAAGCTCTTCTCGGTACTCTTTCGAGTCACGGAAGTCTTCGACGGCCCGACCTAAGGCCTCCTTCGCCGACTCTGCTTCGTCCTTCGCAATGTCCGTGTCAGCCTGAGCGATGGATAAGCCTTCTTCGGCCTTGGCAAGATTTTCAAGGCTTACTCGGAGCTGCTCGCGGTCGGCCTCCAGCTCCTTGGCGAAGTTGTCGCGCTCATGCCGAAGCCGGTGGATGGTCCGGGACTTCTTCTTCGCGTTGTCCCTGGCCGACTGCAGCTCCGACTCCGACGTCGCCAAAGCTCCCTTGAGTCGGGAGACCTCCTCCGTAAGTCGGGAGACCTCCCCCTCAAGTCGGCCCTCCCGGTCGACCGACTGTTGCAGCTGGTCGACCAGGATAACCTTGTCGGCTTCAAGGCCCGCGACCTTGTCCCTCCAAGCCGTGCGCATGTCGTCGAACTTTCGGTATCCGACCTCTAGCTCGGATATGTTAAAGACTAGCTGCACAAAACGGGACCGACCGTCAGGAGATCGGGCTTACAGAAATCATGTTGGAAACAAAGGAAAGAGGAACTCACCCGGATCATCATGGGATAAAACGAAGACAGCATGTCGGACACATGCTGGTTCTTCATCGCATCGATGTCAGCGGGAAGGAGGAGCGCCTGGCACAGTCTCCTGGCCAAGTCGTGGTTGGCCAGGCCCGACGCACCTTCAGGGAGCGGGAAGTTGGTCGATCCTCCGCCAGCCGACCTTCCTTTGTCGCCCGACGCCATGGGGGCCTTCCCTCGGCCTGACGCCCAAGCCCTGACGTCGGAGATAGACGGCAGGCTTGAGCCCGATCGAGTCTCGACCGACGGTGCGGCAGCAGCAGGCGCTGGTCGCTCGGGACTGTGAGCCTCCTCCCGATCCTCCTCTGCCCGCTGGGCGGTCGGCGCGCCATCTACGGACTCAGCAGCCCTTCTTTCGGGGGAAGTGGCACCCTCGCCCGACGGTCCATCGGACGGGACTTCGACAAGCACTGTCGACGCCGACAGTGCGATGACGGGCTCCGCCCTCGACCCGATCGGCTCGCTCGACGGGGCTGCATGGGGCCTCTTGGGAGGCCGCGACGGTCCGGCCCCTTGCACCGGCCTCTTCCGGACGGCGTACTGACGTACGTCGGCTGCCGTCAGTCGTGATCTCGACGGCATATCTGCAAAAGGATGACAGATGGTCAGTACCGTAAAGAGGAAACAAAAAGAAGAAAAAGGGCAAGGAAGATGAAAAACCGACCTAGGCGGGGGATCGGGCTAAGACCGGCGTCATACAGGGCCTGCTCGGTGACGAGCTCACTCTACTTCGGCACTGAGATGTCCTTCAGTCGGTGGAAGTCCTCCCGATCTTCGGCCTCCACCCGACTGTTCTCGTTCGGCTCAGTTCGGGGATTCCCCCAATGGACAGGGAACCCCCAAGGAGTGGAAGATGATGCAAAGAAAAACTGATTCTTCCATCCGTGAATGGACGACGGAAGACCAGTAATAAAGGAGAGCCCCTTTCGAGGAATGAAGTACCACCACCCTCGGGCTTTAGGGTGGGGTCGGAGGATGAAGAAAACTCGAAAGAGGGAGATCCGAGGATCGGTCGGCAAAAGCCGACACAGAAGTGCGAAGCTGACTATCAGCCGAACTGAGTTCGGCGCGAGTTGTGCCAGGCACAGCCCATAATAGTCAAGGATGTTTCGGACGAACTTCGGAACCGGGAAACGAAGGCCGGCCCGGAGGTCCTCCAAGTAGAAGGCTACCTGGCCCTCAGGCGGGCTGTTAACCCGACCGTCGGCACCAAGGGCGAACAGCTGAAACTGCCCCGGGATGCAGTATTGCTCCCGGAGCCGATCGACGTTCGACCCCGAAAGTGAAAAAACCTCCACTTCCGGGGTCGATCGAGTGTCGTCAGTCGGCTCTCCCGACCGACCACCTCATGGAGACGTTCTGGCCATGGACTGAAACAAACGGTAGGGAATAAAGAGGAAGGAGATAGTGAAGATGATGATGGCCCCCGGAAGAAGGAGAAGGAACTACTAAGAAGAACGGAAGCGGAGGAGAGTACCTGGGATGAGGACTTATGCGTGCAGAGTCTCGACAGTGAAATGAGGGGGGTAAAAAATTGAATAGGGGCAACCCTGTATATATAGCACCCTCCGACGGTCGAGATGAAGGCACGACCAACGAGGACTCCCCAGATCTTGCCACATGGCGCCATCAGGGCCGTCCATCGGCCCGACGGTTCGACGCACCCACCTTCAGATCGACCCACGTCACCTCCATCCGCTCCAACGAACCTGTCCCAACGGCTGCGCGCCACGTGGCATAAAGGCCGCGACGCTTCGTATCCTCGAAGGGACGGCGGAAACTGCGGTTCCCCTTCCCGATGGGATGAGACATCTGACACCGAGAGAACGTCTGACACCGGTGGGACATCCGACGCCTGCAGGACGTCCGGTGCCGACATGATACCTGGTGCCGACAGGACGTCTGACGCCGATGGGACATCTGACACCGACCGGACACCTGACGCCAGTGAATCGCTCGGCATTCATGAGATGCCTGACATCATATCGGCCCCCGGAACGGTCGGAATGTGGCACACAGTGGATCCACTCCTTTTCGCCCGGCGTTACTGCCCAAACGAAGACATCGGCCAACGCACCGTCCGACTAAGGAGTGGAGGGGGCAACTGTTGGGGATTACCGACCGACCCCACTCATGCTGACTTATAATCGGACATATCCGACCGACCGACCGACCGATCGACCGATCCGACCGAGGACATGTCGGTCGGACAGACCCTTCCTGCTCTCCCGACCGACTGCACCAGGAGGTCCGATGCCCGACTCCCACGACATGCCCGACTGACCGTCGGAGGGTCCGAATATCTATCCGATGCCCCTCAGCTGGCCACCGACCCAAGGTCGGTCGACTCCTCAAATCGCCATACTACTATCAGAGACTGTCGGTCCTGACAACAGCATGCGGCACTGCCGCCTAAGGGCATTATCCCACCTAGGGCATGGGTCAACCCTAGCGATTTGACAGCCCCACGGTGATTAAACACCTTTACGGTGACTCTGACAGTCTACAGTGAATTGACAATTCTTCAATTGTCTACGCCATTAATGACGGTGCCATACCACGCTCTACTATATATATCGGGGAAGGCAACAGTGCTAGGGGTCTCTCGAAAAAACTTCCAGGCTTGCTCTCTCTCTCTCTCTTTCCCTCTCTCGATTGAGCTCTCTGTCTTCTTTTCACTGTTGCCCAGTCTCCTCTCTGACTTGACCGTCGGAGGGTCCCCACCGGAGCCGCCTCCGATCAGTGCGGACTTTCTTTTGCAGGCATTCGTTCCCGACGATCAGGCGACGAGGAGATTGGCCGCAACAGTTCCGTAGAGATGTTATAGCTTATTAGGTAATCACTAATGACTTATTCCAAACTTTCTCTGATGGGCTCATTCAACCAAGAAAGGACTATCGCATGTTTCTTTCTTTTTCCTAGTCATTTCCTGGTATGATAAATCTGTTGTTTGACCAAAATATCCTTATTATCATTTTTGTAAGTTAAGTCTTGATTTAAGAAACAAATGGGAAGCGAGTTGCATCTTCAGTGTTAAGCACAGCTCTCAGAGCATTATGAACTCTTTCATTCATTTTTATGTATATTTCTTAAAGCATTCTTAGTATATGAATCTATAATCCACCACATAAATATGGAGATACTTCAAACTCTTTCATTCATCCACTTACATAGATCTCAAATCTTCCTTAGTAAACGGCCCATAACTAAGGATTATCCACCGCACAAATCACAAAACAATCCAAACTACTCCATTATCCATCAACATAGATCTTAAAGTCACCAATGGATGGTTTGCCCTCCCTCTCCCCAATACCATCTAGCTCTGTCCCTCATAGGGATGAAAGTGAATTAAATAATATCCGTCTGAATTCATTTTTATATTAAATCTATCCAGATATAGATCGAAATTTGAACATTCAACTAATATCTATATCCATATCTATTAAAAAATATGAATATGGATATAGATAGATAATTATCCAATTTGCATCCACATATACGACTCTATTTATAATCCTATTCAATTTTATATAGCATTTATAAATTTTTTTAAAAAATAAATGATCATATTAATATCTAGAGGATGATAAGAAAGTGATGATTGTCATCGCTTAGGGGGTGGTGCAAGCCAGGCCCAAGCCAAGGCCATGACGATGATTGCCTGGGTAGCTGCTATCAAGAGGTGCTGCCATATGCTGGTTGTTGAGGATGCTTCTTTCCTGCACCACCTCACTTGCACCCTCCTCCATTTTCTTTAAAAAAAAAAAATCTGTCCCATATTTTCTAATCCACTATTGCCTAAACTAGCCATGAATAACCTAGCCATTCAAGGCCACCACCGATCTCCACCTTCTTCTGTTGCTAAATCCAGCCAATCAAGATCATATTGGACCCTAGTGATCAACATAAGAACAACCGCAAGTGAGACCCCTTTTGCTCTATTTTTTTTATTTTACTTTTTAACTACAGGCTTGAAAGAAAAACTTGAGTAGCATGCATGCTAGAACGATAAAAATTTTCATACATACAATGGAAGCATATTTATCTAACATGCATCATCTAGATCTCATTTCATAAGATTATCCCTATCATATTCTTAAAATCTATATGCAGTAAATAAAATTTTATTAAAGTAAAAATATAAAAATCTCATCTTCACCTTTGCACGGATAGTTATTCACTACCATTAATGATGATCGTGGATATCTCTTTGATTTTTTTTGAGTCGCACAAGTGTCCGACCTCTATAGATATCCACGGGACAGATGTAGGAAGGCTCCTCTTTGTTTCTTCACCAAAAAATCAATAAGCAACTTCTCGAAAGAGAAAAGAAGATGAGAGAACTCCTCTCAATGAATCTTGGCGCTTAGAAGGAAGAAGACGCCCAACCCTTAGGCATGGAAATTAAGGATGCCCAACTCATAGGCATGAGGAAGAGAGGAGAGGGAGAGGGCATGGAGAGCTCAAGAGAAAGAGGGGGAGGCATGGGGCTAACTTGTTTTGATTGCTTAGGTTTAGAGATCTCATTGCAAGCCCCTTTTATAGACTAAAACGAAGTCATATTTGGTTTAGAAATTCTATTAAATCAGATCCTTATCTCATAAGAAACTCAAAACCAACTTTAATTAAGACTTTTGGGGTGCCTTCACTTTCTCTCTTTGATGCTAAAATCAGATGGGGTGTGTGCCCCATCTCTCTCTCTTTCCTAGTCGCAATAGGTCTAGGGGGTGCCAATAGTTGGCGCCCGACGGATCCAATCCAATTGGGTTCAAATCTAATTTCTTCTAAATTAATGAGGAAAAAATAACTCTTGACTGCCTATATTGCTTGCAATTGACTTGATCCAATTTTCATGTCATAGAGATTCAAGTCTAAAGAGGATTTAGGATTTACCATGTACTAGCATGGTTTCTTAAACCCAATAAGATTTCTCAAATCCAAACCAATTGGAACCACATGATCCTAATTGTATGATCTTATATCAAATCTTTTGTTGTGTGATCCATAGATTCAATTCTATCTGATAATAGGATATATTGTGATCTCCATCAATAATATAATTGAAACTCCTTTCAATGGATTGAAATCCCTTTCAATTCAGTCAATTTGAGAATTATTGATCTTCAGCATAATTCTCAATTAGTCCTATGATCCATCAGTAATACCTAGCAGTATGTGATGGCAACCTAGCAGAACTGAATAGATGAATCTCTAGGTGCAGTTATCGTGTGATCCGATTCTTCTATCATGAGTTTCGATAAGATTAATGTTATGGATAACTCGTCAACCTGATCTTGTCATATGTAAGATTCAATCAATCTGAGTTCTTAGTGAATCCTCATGGAAACTCCTTTCCATCGTTCACATTTGCTATGGTCATGAACTTTCGAACTCAGTTTCATGATCCTTATAGGACTTCTTCCTAACTATCAGGATTGATAGATCCCATATAGGTGCACACCATGTTCCTATAATGAATCTACTGTAGCCAACATATACCTCATTATGTTGTAGCCAACGTATGACTAGAAGATTGAGTTATGGTGTAGTTAAATTACAGCAATCTCATTATGAATAGTCGAAGCACCGTAGGTCAAAGAACTATTCACACTACCGCAACATCGAATATGTCACGATGAGAAGGTCGATATTCAAGTAACTACTTGTGTTGGTCATACTTTGCACCCTTATTTTCTAACAAGCATCTATACTCTCGCTCAGTATCCCCACACTATAGATTTTAGACTCATCTATCCATGAGTAAGTGATCTGTATACCAACCTATATGGATCAATCACCATTTTCATGATGATCCTATTGTTGGGAGCAGTTTATGAACTAACTATCAATGACACATACCTCAAATTTTTAACTCTTGAGAATATATATCATCATCTTGTTAATTAATTAGATGATTCATAGACACATTACACAATATGAATGGATAAATAACTCAAATTTTATTTCATTAATAAATCAAAATTACAAACTATGTCGTTAGAATGATTACATGTGTCGGCCTAATTGGCTTTTAGGGCATACATCTAGCAACTCCCATTTGTACTAAAGCTAATTGACCACAAATCTAAGTTTTATCTTCTCAAGATGGACTTCGATCTTTTGTTGACTCAGCTACTTCGTCAGTGGATCAGTCACGTTGTTCGTAGTGTCTACTCTCTGTATCTTAATATATTTCTTCTCGAGATAATCATGAATTAAATGGAATCGTCGCTCGATGTGCTTGAACTTCTGATGAGACCTCGACTCCTTATCTAGTACTATGGTACAATTATTGTCACAGTAGAGGAGAATGATATTTGATGGCATCACATCCAATTCTGCAACAAATTTTTTGAACCAGAATACCCCTTTTGCAGCTTTCGATGCGGTGATGTACTTGCTTCCATAGTAGAGTCTGCTATGATTGGCTGTTTGAAACTCTTCCAACTCATAGCACCACTATTGTATAAGTATATACTGTCTGATGTTGACTTTCAATCATCAATATCAGACATGAAGTCTGAATCAGTATATTTTTGCACCCTTAATTCTCTACCTCCAAAGATCAGGAACATATCCTTAGTTTTTTTCAAGTACTTAAGGATACATTTCACAGATATCCAGTACTCTTTGTCTGGATTCGACTAATATCTACTCGTGACACTCACAGCATAGGCTATATCAGATCATATACATAGCATAGCATACATGAAACTCTCTATGGCTTAAGCATAAGGGATCTTGCTTATGCGTTCTATCTCTTCCAATATGTTGGGGCATATTTTTTTAGAGAGATGAATTCCATGCCTAAAGGGTATAAGTCTCCTCTTTGAGGTTTTCATACTGAACCTTTTTAGCATCTCCTCTATGTACATCTTCTGTAAAAGTTTGAGCATCCTCTTAGATCTATCTCTATAGATCTTAATCTCCAAAATAAATAATGCTTCCTCAAGATCCTTCATGGAGAATTTTTTAGACTACCATAACTTGACTGATGTCAACATGAAAGCATCATTCTCAATCAGGAGTATGTCATCCATGTACAGTATGAGAAAAATGATAGCACTCCCACTGATTTTTTTGAACACACATGGTTCTCATGCGATCCGACGGCTGATAGTGCTCCAGACATGCGATCGGATGGCTGAAATCACACATTACCATATCCAGTGGTGGTAGCCCACTACAAATGCGCAATCCGACGGTCCAAATTAATCTCGAACTAGATTCAATGGTCCACATTTGTTGTCGACTGAAAACTAACCAGAAGAAGGATTTCTTTGTGTGATCCAATGATCGAAGTTTAATCTGAAGTTTGATCCAATGGCTGACGCCATTCCCGACTGAGAATAGGAGATAAAATACACGACCCAATTCTCTAGATTTCATCAAGTGCGCGATCAGACGGCCAGCATCGTTCTTGACTGTGATAAGGAGTTGATCTACATTTTTTGGACTGATCTGGGCGGTCCAATGAAGATTCAATGGTTAGAATTAATTCATATGGATATTATACAATTTCTAAAGATTTTGGGACTCCTTTTGCGACCAAAAAAAGATAAAAAATTTACATATAAATAGGAAGTCTGGGAATAAGAGTAAAGGAGAGAAAAAATCAGTAGAAACATGAGAAAAAATTAGAGAAAAAAAATTAGGAAGGTTTAGGGATCTAATAACGGGAGAGGCACAGTGAGAAGATAGCAAGCGGCAGCGAAAGCAGAGAGAAAGAACAGGAGCAGAAGTAGAATAAAATTTTTATTTTATTATTTTGGATTCTGAAAAAGGAGAGAATATGGAGCTAGAGATCTTGATACGTGGCTAAATCTCTTCAACCCAGGAATATGATAAAGCTTGTAAATGGATTTTTATTTTTTTCTTATATTTAAGTTTCATGCAATAAAATTATACTTTTATTTTATATCTTTTATTCTGCGGTATTGATCTAGCCTACATGGCCTAAACCATCTACTGACATGTCATAATTTTTGGATATGATACGTACCTAAGAGATATAGATCGTGGTATGTTAGATTAAACCTTATATCTTGTAATTAAATTTAGATAGTTTATACTCTAATGAGACGAGCCGTGATCTACTGATACAGTCTATACCCCTTAGAGATAAGCTATACTAATATTCTAATCATAAAAATTAATATTGCAACATAAAAAAAAATTAATTTGCATGATGGATTCAGAATTTTTGGATTATCTTCTGACTTATTTTCTTTCACAAATTAATTTATATTTATAATTAAATTTTTACTATTTTATTCTTTCTTTAATCCTTCTATAATCAATTCTCTTTTATTTCTTCTTCTTTAAAAAAAACAATCATCCTAGATCTCCGTGAAAATGATCCCGACTCATCCTATCTATATAGTTTGAGTTGATTTTTATTCTTGACTGCCTACGACAGCAATCAAATTTTGGCACCGTTGTCAGAGATCTGGATATGATTATTTTTTTATTAAAAAAACTTTTTTTTAATCTTATTCTTAGTTTCTTTTTATTTGCTTTCTAACTTGCTTAGTTCTTTAATCAAACTTTATTTCTTTTTAAAAAAAAATCTCTACATTGACACCTCATAATCTATTTAGAAAATTAGATACTTAATCATAAAACCTAAAAAGTGAAACAAATCAATTTACTTTTAACTAACTACCAAATCTAGCCATCTTTTCTTCTTGCATTATATAATTCCATAAAATATCTTAAGGGCACAAATCCTATACAAGATAAGGTGAAAATTTTATCATCCTTTCTCGACCCACAATCATCATCCTGCATATTGCATTGATCTAAATCTTAAGCTAAAATCAATTAGACATTGACCCTTAAGGACTCTCGAGCTCAATAGGACAAGAGATCCTAAGAGTTGGATCGGATTAGGGTTAGTCAGTTTGACTGATGTCTAGAAAAGTGATCCAAAGACTACGTCCTGAAGGAAGGTGATTATTTAATTGATGCCGTTTGCTTACCTGATCAACTCAGTTAGTATCTAAGAAAAGCAACAAGGAGACCCCCGCCAACCTTATACTTATCTGGCCAGTTGAGTGGCTAGTCTTTTACCTGGAGTGCTCAAAGATAACATTGGTAGTTAGGAGCTGTCTAGATCTAGGGTTATCTTTAGGTAAGATTGACTGCATAACTTGATTACTAACCTATAAGCACTAACCCTAATTAAAACACTCTTCTCTATCATCTCTAGATTTAAGACTCTTTAGGCTCTCATCTTTAGAATTCTCTTCTCATCTATCTCTCTTTCCTCTTCTCTCAAGAAAAAAAAATTATAAAAATAACTAAAAATTCTCAAATTTTTTCTTGGACAAAGATATCTGATCGATTAGTGAGAATAGATCCAAACTTTGCATCGAGTCCAGTAGACCTTAAGCCCACCATGGGTGAACCAGAACATGAATCTTGGATATTGAAAGTCCTTTGCTACCCAGTTGGGTCAGCCCAACCCTCATATATCCGACTGCTACAAACTGATGCCAATTTTAAAATTAAACCTCAGATCATAAATATGCTTCCCAAATTCACTGAAATCGAGGATGCATATATTTTTATGAGAAAATTTGAGGAAGTATGCGCCACGATGCGGCTTCAACAACTCACTGAGAATACTGTAAAACTTAGGTTGATCAACTTTACCCTCAAAGATAGTGTCAAAAAGTGATTATACAGTCTTCTTAACCAATCCATAGCATCATGAGAGGGTTTTGTTAAAGTGTTCCTGAAAATTTTTTTTCCACATCATAAGACTGCCAAATTTAGGAATAAAATTAATCAATTTTATCAATTATCCGATGAGTCTTTTTGAAAGCATTTTGATCGTTTTAAGAATCTTTTGAGTCAATGTCCACACCATAGAATAGAAACTTGGAGGCTGTACCAAATTATTTATAAAAGACTAGATCCAAACTCTAGAACCATATTAGAATCAATATGTCAGGGTCAATTCATGAACAAAGAACCTATAGAAGCCTAGTAATTTTTAGAGGACCTAGCAGAAAAGAGCCTACAATGGGAGATTACTAGAGAATCCAATAGACTCATACCTTCAAGAGGGGGTGTATATCAAGTTCAACCTTCTCTAGCTAAAGAGGCTAAATTAGCATCTTTGATCTGTAGGATAGAGGTCCTAGAACTCAAGGGACACACCCAAGTGAACCAAGTTGCGACATCCACTTGTAATGGGTGTAATGTCATAGACCACACAATGAAAGTATATCCATTCTTGATGGGTCCAACCAAGAATGAAGTAGCACAAGTGAACGTAGCCTATCAAAGATCCACAAATAATCCCACTCACCAACGTATAATTCAGGATGGAGGAACCACCTCAATTTTTTTTGATCACAAGGGTCAAACTCAAATAGACTTGCCTTCACTTAGCCCAACCCCAGATTCACTCAATCATCAAATAACCCACCAGATTTCAGTAATGATCAAAGGATTAACTCGCTAGAAAAGAGTCTAGAAATCCTAGCAAAATCAACTGCTAACACCAACACTACACTAAACAACTTCATGCAGACCATGGGCCAGCTTTTAACTTCCAACACCCAGACTATTGTCCATTTAGAGATGCAGTTAGGTCAATTAGCCACGACTGTGAGAAAAAGATAAGGTACCGAGTCAATCCGAGGCTAGTCCTAGAACTCAGAACAATCAAAGATCACAACAAAGAGTCCAGATCAACCAATTAAACATAATTCACATCTTAAGATCTGAAAAACAAGTAGACAACTATGTCAGTATACCTAAAGATCAAGATAACCCATTGTCTAAACCACCTCATAAGCAAGTGACCGATCAGGCCAAGTTTAAGGAGTCAGATAAGTCTAAGAAGTCAACAAAGATTAACGAAACATCCAAACCACTTGTAGAATCCACCTCAGGATTTAAACAAGTCAAGATATCATCCACCAATCCTATAGCTCCTTTTTCAAATAGACTTAGGTCCAACAGACACTCAAACTATATGGATCAAATCTTAGAGATGTTTAAACAAGTAAAAATAAATATCTCTCTACTAGACATGATCCAACAAGTTTTCACATACGTCAAATTTCTCAAAGACCTATGCACAAAGAAGAAGATCACCAACATTCTCAAAAAAAAATTTTGACGGCCAGTGTGAGCTCATATTTATCGAGCCACAGGCCTGTTAAGTATAAAGATCCAAGGTCTCTGACAATATCTTATGTCATTGAAAAAACCATCATTGATAGGGTCTTATTAGACTTAGGGGCTAGTGTGAACATCTTATCTTATTTGGTCTATGAAAAATTAGAGATAGGAGAATTAAAGCCTATAGAAATCATATTGCAATTGACAGATCGATCAGTGAGGATCCCCAAAGGAGTTGTGAAGGATGTGTTAATCAAGGTCGGCAATTTCATTTATTCTGTAGATTTTGTTATCCTCGAGATTGAACCAGTGTCTAATCCAAAAGGTCACATCCCAATAATCTTAGGAAGACCATTCATAGCAACCACCAATGCCCCAATCAATTATCATAATGGACTCATGAAGCTCTCATTTAGAAATATGACTATTGATCTTAATATTTTCAATCTTGAAAATAAAAGGAACCAATTCGTTGATGTAAACCTGATCCAAGATGAGATCTATGAAACCATTGACCTAGGAGAAGAAGATTTTGACTATAATCTCTGGTCAGATCAAGAATTTGAAATAGCTTATAAAATTTTTTCATCTAGTGATCAGAGAGTTCATCCACAATGGCAACCATCTGTCAAACCACTTGTAAGGATGGATGAACTAATACACAAGCCATCGATTGAGGAAGCACCGAAACTAGAACTCAAAATACTCCTTGAGCACCTCAAATATGCATATCTAGGTCTATCAAAAATTCTACTCGTAATCATCACATCAGACCTAGATCAAACCCAAGAGGAGAAACTTTTAGCTATCCTCAGAGAGAAAAGGATCAGTCTTTCAATTGTCCAACATCAAATTTATTTAGGAGAGGAAGCCAAGCCAATTAGAGATCTCCAAAGGAGACTTAACCCAGCTATGAAGGAGGTAGTGAAGAAAGAGATTCTCAAGTTACTAGACAATGAAACTATCTATCCCATTTCAGATAGTTTATGGGTTAGCCCAATTCAAATAGTGCCGAAAACATCAAGGGTAACAGTGGTCCAAAATGAAGCAAATGAGTAAGTACCGACTAGAGTCCAAACTGAATGGAGAGTCTGTATTGATTACAGAAAATTGAATGCAGTCACAAGAAAGGATCATTTTTCTCTACCATTCATTGACCAGATGTTGGAAAGGTTAGCCGGACATGAGTTTTATTATTTTTTTGATGGATATTCCAGCTATAACCAGATTCCTATAGCACCAGAGGACCAAGAGAAGACTACATTTACTTGTCCATTTGGAACTTTTGCCTATAGACGCATGCCCTTTGGTTTATGTAATGCTCCATCTACTTTTCAAAGGTTTATGGTCAGCATCTTTACTAACATGATCGAAAGATTTTTAAAAATATTTATGAATGATTTTTTATCTTTGGCTCCACCTTCGCTGAGTGCCTACATCACCTAAGACTGGTCTTAGAAAGGTGTAAGGAGAAACACCTAGTGCTTAATTGGAAAAAATGCCAATTCATGATCAAAGAAGGCATAGTACTTGACCATGTTATCTTAAAGAAAGAAATTGAAGTGGATAAAGTCAAAGTAGATTTGATTGCAAATCTTTCACCATCCAAATTAGTCAAAGAAATTCGCTCATTCTTAGGATATGTTGGCTTCTATAGGAGGTTCATAAAAAAATTTAGCAAAATAACTCGATCACTGATCAACCTTCTTGCCAAAGACGTCAAATTTAATTTCACTTCTGAGTGCCTTGATTCTTTTGAGCATCTTAAAAAAACATTGGCATCCGCATCCATCATTCACCCACCTGATTGGACTCAACCCTTCGAACTCATGTGTGATGCATCTGATCACACCATTAGAGCTATTTTAGGATAAAAAATTGATAAGTTGCTGTGAGTTATTTACTATGCTAGTAAGACCCTTAATAATACGTACCTTAACTACTTAACCACTGAAAAAGAGTTTTTGGCTATCGTCTTTGCCCTCAAAAAGTTTAGATCTTATTTGGTTGGGTCACATATCATTGTATACACTGATCACTCAGCTATTAAACATCTCTTAACAAAGAAAGATGCAAAAGCACGTTTGATCTGATGAATTTTACTTCTTCAGAAATTTGACTTAGAAATCAGGGATAAAAAAAGAACCAAAAATATAGCGGCTGATCATCTATTCTGATTGACTGATGCATTCTCTAACAAACCATCAATAGAAAAATCTTTTTCTGATGAACAACTCATATCCATGACCAAGAATCATGGTATGCTGATATTGTCAATTATTTAGCCACTGATAGGATTCCCTCTTATTGGACCACTCAGGACAAACACAAATTCTTTTCTCAAGTAAAATATTTTATTTGGGATGATCCATATCTGTTTAAACAATATCCTGACCAAATCATTAGAAGATGTGTCTTGGATAATGAAATCAAAAGTATTTTATCCTTTTGTCATGACCAAGCCTGCGATGGCCACTTTGGATCCAAGAAAACTATCGTAAAAGTTCTCTAATGTAGATTTTATTGATCCAATTTATTTAAGAATGCACATGAGTACTGTAAAAGCTGCACTAGGTGTCAACAAGTAGGATGGATCATAAAAAAAATATGATGCCATTAAATTCGATCTTAGTTGTTGAGATTTTTGATGTATGGAGAATCGATTTCATGGGACTATTTTCAAACTCTTTCGAACATGAATATATCTTAGTGGCTGTCGATTACGTATCCAAATGAGTAGAGGCTATACCGTGTAGATCGAATGATAGCAAAATTATTATCAAATTTTTTTAAAAAAATATCAACTCTCATTTTAGAATCTCTAGAGCCATTATAAGTGATCAGGAAACATATTTTTGCGATCGATCTTTTGCAATCCTGATGAAGAAATACAATATCATTCATAAATTGGCCACACCCTATCACTCCCAAACTAGTAGACAAGTTGAAGTTTCAAATCATCAAATCAAATAAATCTTAGAGAAGACTGTGAGCACCAATAGAAAAGATTGGTTATTGAAGCTAATAGATACTCTTTGGGCATATCGCACTACCTTCAAAACCAACTTAGGAATGTCTCCTTATAGGCTTGTGTTTGGTAAAGCATGTCACTTGCCAGTAGAGCTTGAATATAGAGCTATGTGGGCTATCAAAAAGTTGAAATGGATCTAGACGAGGCTGGATAATATAGGAAGCTACAAATTGATGAACTTGAGAAAATCAAGAATGAGGTATATGACAATGCTAAGATATACAAAGAACGAACTAAGGTATTTCATGATCAAGCAATATTTAGAAAATTATTTTCATCTGGTCAAAAAGTTCTTTTGTATAACTCTAGGCTATATTTATTTTTTGAAAAACTTAGATCTAGATGGACAGGGGCCTATATAGTAAAAGAAGTTTTCTCTCATGAGGTTGTAGAGATAAAAAACCCAAGAAATGGTGCTATTTTTAAAGTAAATGGACAATGAGTGAAACCATTCTTGAAGTTGCTTACTGAAATTGAGGAGGCGATGGTTCTTCATGAGCCTATTTATTCTGATTGATTCTGTATCACAGGTTCAGTCTGACTGAAGACTTGAAACTTAATATTTTTTGGGAGGCAACCCAGTTCCAGCTTTTATTTTTGCTTTCTTTTGTATTTTGTTTTGGTTAATCGAGTCTTGCTTCATATCTTTTGTAAGAATTTGATGACAATATTGGCTAAGTTGGGGGGAGAATCAATTTTGAAAAGATTTCTAGATTATGTGACATCTCTTCTTTTTCTTTCTCTTTGTATACACATTTCATTTTTTCTTACTCTATTAAGGACAATGTCGATTAAGTTGGAGGAGAGAATCAAAAATTTTTTAATCCTCAAGTAAGTTAGTATTTAGCATTTAAGCACCTGATTACACTTAAGAATTAAGTTAAATCAAGTATTTTTTTTAAAAAAATTGATGTACAGACTAGAGAGTTTGTGAGATATCGAGGGATCAAGTATTAAGAAAACTCAATAAAGAGTTAAGTTTAGAACTTAAATAGTTTTCTTTAAGTATTTTTATTTTCTACCAGTATCAAAGAAGAGTTTACTTCTCACGGACTTATATAGGGTAACTATATATTTCTTCATACATATATAAAAAAATATGAAAAATTTTTTTTTAAGTACTTCATGCTGAGTAATTGGGCCTCTTTGCCTAAGCAAGTATTGAGTTTCGCATCAAAAAATATGAAAGACAAAGAAACTTTGTTGTAAAACTAGTTTTAACTCATAGCCTGTTTGATTCGAACAAGTAAGTCTGAGGGATATTCTATACCTAGTGCCCTAAAACCATCTAGTTTGAGGGTCATTGGCTAAAAACTCGTTACATGGATCAAACAGAAAGCTTAAGAGGTTAAAGCACTCAATAGCGGTATAACGTTAAAAAAAAGAAGAAAAAAAAAATCAAATCAATAAATGAAAGATGGAAGTAACAATATACTTGTCCATATGAATGTTAATGATTTAGAGATAAAGGTAGGAATAATTTTAAAAAAATCAAAAAAGATTTAGTATTCTTAGTTTAACTCTCATATTGATTAGTAGTAATACTCCAATGACATACCTCACTCATGCTCTACTGAACATCAGTGATCTTTTTGAAAATTATCTAATGAAATTCAAAACTTTAAGTTAAACAATATTTAATTCTAAATTCTTTCTTTACTCAAGGACGAGCAAAATTCAAGTTGGGAGGTGTGATAAGCGACATATTTTTATATTTATTATGGATATTTTGGGTATTTTATGGTACTAACATCTTCTAAAAAAATTTAATTTCATAAATAAATTAGATTTTCTTACAAAAATAAAAAATTTTAAAAATATAAAATTAGAGCTTATTTATGAAAAATAGATGTCAATTTAATTGAGTAATTTTAAGTATCAAAATAATAAAAAATTATCAAATAATTTAATACATATTTATTTCTATTTTTCAGAAGCAAATCGAAGCAAAAATCAAGCCAAAATATCCTAAAAATCAATTTTTATAGCCTTCGGTG
This sequence comes from Elaeis guineensis, assembly GCF_000442705.2. Lineage (NCBI taxonomy): Eukaryota > Viridiplantae > Streptophyta > Magnoliopsida > Arecales > Arecaceae > Elaeis > Elaeis guineensis. The sequence continues at coordinate 185,504,034 of NC_025993.2, read as the reverse complement.
CATGGTGGACCGGTCGCTCAGTCCACAGATTCAAGGACGTGGTCCATGGGATCGATCACGGTGAACGACATGGTTCATAGGCAAGCAGAGAAAATTCATGCTATCCGATGGCTAATAACACTCCAGACACATGATCGGACGGCTAAAATCACGCATTGCCATATCCAACGATGGTGGCCCACTACAAATGCACAATCTGACGGTCTAAATTAATCTTGAACTAGATCCAACGGTCCACATTCATTGCCGGCTGAAAACTAACCAGAAGAAGGATTTCTTTACGCGATCCAATGGCCAAAGTTTAATCTAGAGTCTGATCCAATGGCTGACGTTGTTCCTGACTGAGAATAGAAGATAAAATACGCGATCCAATGCTCCAGATTTTATCAAGTGCATGATCGGACGATCAGCATCATTCCTGACTGTGATAAGGAGTTGATCTATATTTTTTGGGTTGATCTGGACAGTCCAATGAAGATCCAACGGTCAGAATTAATTCATACAGGTATTATACGATTTCTAAGAGTTTTGGGACTCCTTTTGCTATCAAAAAAAAGTAAAAAATTCACCTATAAATAGAAGATCCGGGAATAAGAGTAAAAGAGAGAAAAAATCAGTAGAAATATAAAAAAAAATTAAAAAAAAAATTAAAGAAGTTTAGAGATCCAAGAGTGGGAGAGGCACAGAGAGAAGACAGCAAATGGCAGCAAAAGCAGAGAAAAAGAACATGAGTGGAAGTAGAATAAAATTTTTATTTTATTATTTTGATCCTGAAAAAGAAAAGAATATGGAGCTAGAGATTATGATGCGTGGCTAAATCCCTTCAACCCAGAAATACGATGAAGCTTGTAAACAGATTTTTATTTTCTCTCTTGTATTTAATTTTTATGTAATAAAATTATATTTTTATTTTATATCTTTTTATTCTGAGGTATTGATCTAGTCTACACGGTTTAAATCATTCACTGACGTGCCATGATCCCTAAATATAGTACGTGCCTAGGAGAGATAGATTATGGTATGTTAGATTAAATCTTATATCTTGTAATTGAATTTAGATAGTTTATACTCTAATAGGATGAACCGTGATCTACTGATACAGTCCGTATCCCTTAGAAGTAAGCTATACTAATATCCTAATCACAAAAATTAATATTACAATATAAAAAAAAATCTAATTTGCATGATAGATTTAAAATATTTGGATTATCTCTCTGACTTATTTTCTTTCACAAATTAATTTATATTTATAATTAAATTTTTACTATTTTATTCTTTCTTTAATCCTTCTACAATCAATTCTCTTTTATTTTTTCTTCTTCAAAAAAAAAAAATTACCTTAGATCTCCATGGAAACGATCCCAATTCACCCTATCTATATAGTTTGAGTTGGTTTTTATTCTTGACCGTCTACGACAGCGATCATACAACAGTAACTCTTGCTCCATTTTTGACTCGTAGGATCATCTCACCATCCCTCAGTATCCTACTATCCTTAAGATTCTACATAGAAGTACACAGATGAGCACTAGAACCAGTGGATGTAAAAAAAGCCGTAAGATTAGTTTTGATAACGAGTAGATCAGACGTACCTTCAGAAGATGTGCCATCCTTCTTATTCTTCAGGCTCGCCAGATAGGCAGGGTGGTTCCTCTTCCAATAGCTGTCGATTTTGTAGTGGAAACAATTTTTTCTCTCTATAGCCTTCTTCTTAGGAATCTCCTTTCTTGGACTGTTCTCCACTTTTTTCTTCTTCATGAATTTTTTTTCTTCCCAGTACACTTTCTCTTGGAAGAAGAAGTCTGCTCCACAATTAGAACTGTGCCCCATGAACTCTTCAAGGTGCCTTCCATAGTCACCAGCATATTGAGCAAGTCAGCCTTGGTGCATTCAATTTTATTCATATGATAGTTTACAATGAACTGCGCATATGAATCACTAAGAAACTGCAGGATCAAATCAATCTGCAACTCTTTGTCCATAGACATCCCAAGCTTCTCAAACTCCTCAAAGTCTTTGATTATTATCAAACAATGCTTATATACTGACTGTCCATCATGTATTTTCATCTTGAAGAGTCTCTTGGACACTTTGTAGCAAGCTGCACAACTCTGCTCACCATACAACTCTTGTAGATGGGCTAATATGCTCCTGACAATTTTCATGTCCTTGTGCTGGTGTTGGAGCTCATTGGACATAGAAGCTAGTATATAGCACCGGGCCTTATTATTGTCGTCCAACCACTTCTCGTGGGTAGCTCTTTAATCAAGGGTCGGATGGGCTGGTAGTGCAGGAAGATCTTGGTCAAGTACATAGCCCAGCTTTTTGGAACTCAAGACTATCTTTAAATTTTTGAGCCAATCCTTATAATTAAGTCCAGTCAATCGATTGTTTTCTAAGATTCGAGCTAGAGGGTTTGAAGCAGACATGTTCTTATAGAGAGAAAAAGATTCTAATTAGATTTTGTAATTGACTTCTTAGTTTGTTTTAGAATTTTTACTTTAAAAATAAACTGACTCCGACTATTTCTTCAGATCTCCCACACTTCTCAAGTGAGAAAACAAAAACCTCCATGATTAGAATTTTTAATGGGTACTGCAGTCTCACTAATTGGTATACCACCTCACTTGATAGTTATTGACGATATGTCAATCAATGAGTGGATAACTCTTATCCAATGCTTCTTAAACAAATTACAGTGATCATCGATCTCTAATTTTTAAAGCCTCACCTGATGGTTATTGATCTCATTCCTTAGTTAAGTCAGACCCATCATTTTTATGAAAGTGAAGCTGTCATTGGGATCCTCTGTAGCGAAAATTTAGTGCAGGGGCAAAATGGTAATTTTAAAACTTTTTCAAAATTACTATTTTACAGTAGAATTATTAATTAATCTAATTAATTAATACTAATTAACCCTACACTAAGATCTAAATATGATACAATAGCATACATTTAAATTTAAAATTCAAATTTGAATCAGTAAACCTTTTACAGTACTGTGTTCAGAACACATCACCTTTTGCGGGTAGTCGATCACCGCAATCTGATAACCGTCGGAGAGCTCTGATCATCACATCGTAGCCACACAAATATCTGACCTCTGCGGATCATCCACACGAAGCTCCCATCTGATCAGCTCCTCACGAATGCTAGTTCGTGATTTCATATTTTTGATGGCAGATGTTGATCGAACTCCTTCGATCAATGTGTGCTGACTCCTCGGATGCTCTGGATTATTTGCATGGTTGCTTGAGAGGCTGATGGATCACTCCCTAAAATTTGGTGGACTCACGACACTCGTGGTACACCAATCTCACTTCCCAAACCCTAGGTAGAAACCCTAGGGTACACACTAGAAACCCTGCGCTCAATTTTTTTTCTTTTCTTTCTTTTTCTCTCAGAAGGTTTTGGACCTTCACCTTATGCAAAAACTTTCCTCACGCCCCAAAGTTTCTCTTCTAAAATTTTTACGTACGTCCCACCTTTCTCCTCTTTTTAAAACAACGTCGAACGTGTCTTATCCGCGTGAGAGGATAAAGATAAGTGGTTGCACATTTGAATTCAAATCAAATTTGAATTCAAATGCAAAACCAACTCATCCCTATCCACTTGTGCGTGAGAAGAGAAGGGGCGTGAGTTGATTTGTGCATGGAGAGTTTACACGAGAAATATTTTCTCATGTAAAATATGGGGCGCACAAGATAAGACCATGGCGCATAGATTAGTTGGTTGCTCATTCAAATTCAAACTTTCTTTTGAATTTGAATGGCCAACCAACTTATTTTTATCTAGATATTTGGCACACAAGGGTGGGCATGGGATGGCTTCTGTGTGGAGAAAATTTATGAGAAGTTGCTTCTCGAGAATTTAAATATGCACAGAAGAAGTGAGGTGGCGCAGGGAGAAAAGTCAAGGTGGTTCGAACCTAATTGAGCCAACCTAATCTAAATAGGTTAAGCACAATTAGAATAAATTAAATCCAACTTAATTAGGCTTAATTAGGCTCAATAAAATCTTAATCAAATCAAAAATTAACTAAACCTAACTCCTGATCAAATCAGAGACTAAACCACCTTAGCGATTAGGTCAACATTTAACCTAATCGGGTCAATCCAAACCGAATCCAATTCAATTGGACTTGATCCAAAAATAATTACTCAATCAAATTGAGTTAATTAGCGATCAAATCACTAATTAAACCTCTCATAAATATTGAGTCCAAATCCGATGGGCAATCAGGCATCAGAGACCATCGATATGAAACCCTAATCAAAGAGTTCAAATTTCAAATTCAAAATTTAAAATTCAAAATTTTGATCCTGGTACCCAAAATATGTGGAACTCATGATCAGAGAATCCTAATTCTCAATCATAGAGTCTCAGATACATAAGACTCATAATCAGCCATCTGATCAGAAAGGAACCACTAATGTGTGTGACCCCGCAGGTTCGAACCTAAGCCGGTAGCACAGGAACCAATTTCTGTACTAATCGAAGTGACCATCTAGCAATGGTACCCGATGATCGGATAGGTCGAATAATCGCAATCACAACATTCAGAACCTACGTGAATATGGTTACCGTATAATTCATCCCTTTTGACCCCTGTGTTTAGGACGACTCAGGGTTAAACTGTCAACCCTGATGATATCATTCGAATCGTGCTCAACTCAATTAGTCCTGTGACTCCTCACTAGGACTACCCTAGCCAAGGTTTTGCTAAATTAAAACACGACTGTACACAGCTCCTAAACTGGAGTGGTCAATCCCATCTTGACACACGCACCGATAAGTCAAGTACTTGACTACACCCAGCAGCCTTCCATCATTGAATTAGAAATTCAGATAGTCCAGTGCCTAAGTGCAGTGAGTTGCTTGCAAGTCACCATGGCGGTCTCAGGTCGGAGGGATATTTATACCCATATCCCATCGGAGTAAATCTTGACAGCAGAAATAGCTTCGGAGTTGGTCACGTTCAGTGCAGATGTACCATTACATCTCACCTGTATGCCATACCAGTATCTCCACACTCTTTGGTTATGAGGACAACCAACCCATATGGCACACAACGACCTATGCTCGATAAACGTTGTCGTCCTTGGTAACAACGTATCATTTGGTCGCGAACATGTTTAAGGACTAAGCGACAAATCCTCCTTTGTCGAGTCTAAATAGTCCTAAGGACTTCACCACAACACAGGAGTTCATTAGAAGATGAAACATTTATGATGAAAAAATATCAAAATAACTTTTATTTATTTATAATTCATGTACTAATACAAAAGGAGCACAACCATCAACAGGCTGACGATTGGCTTTGGGACACTATTCCCAACAATCTTCCACTTGGCCTAAAGCCTATCGGTGCAGTATCTAATACCCATCTTCGACTTGTAGTCGTTGAACTCCTTCACCGCAATGGCTTTAGTGAATGGGTCGGCCAGGTTCTCCTTTTCGTCGATCTTCTGAAGGTCGACGTCACCTCGATCCACGATCTCTCGGATGAGATGGTAGCAGCGCAGAATATGCTTCGTCCGCTGGTGTGCCTTTGGTTCCTTCGCCTGAGCCATGGCTCAAGAGCTGTCGCAGTAGAGAAGAACTGGACCAACAAGGGAGGGTGCTACTCCGAGCTTGGTGATGAATTTTCTCAGCCACATCGCTTCTTTGGCAGCATCTGATGCAGCAATATACTCCGTCTCGCATACTGAATCAGCCACAGTGTGCTGCTTGGAACTCTTCCAGCAGACAGCCCCACTATTAAGGGTAAAAATAAATCCTGGCACACTCTTGCTATCATCGCGATCAGACTGGAAACTGTCTGTAAACCCTATAAGTCTCAAGTCCGATTCACCATATATAAGCCACTGGTCCTTAGTATTTCTTAAATACTTCAGGATGATTTTAACAACCTTCCAGTGATTCTCTCCTGAATCAGATTGGTATCTACTCACTACCCCTAGTGAGTATGCCACATCTGATCGTGTACATGTCATGGCGTACATGATAGATCTCACTGTCGAAGCATATGGAATCCTACCCATACGCTCTCTCTCTTGAGGTGTTGTCGGACAATCCCTCTTCGAGAGAGAATTTCCATGGCCTATCGGTAGATAGCCTTTCTTGAAATTTTTCATGCCGAACCTTTTCAGCATAGTATCAATGTACGTGGACTGGGATAAGCCAAGCAACTTTTTGGATCTATCCCTATAGATCCTCATCCCTAGGATGTAGGAAGCTTCTCCCAGATCCTTCATGGAGAACTATGACGATAGTCAAATCTTTATTCTCTGTAATGCAGGGACATCATTCCCGATTAAGAGAATGTCATCCACATATAATACAAGAAATACTACTACTGGACCATTAGCCCACTTATAAATGCAGGGCTCTTCTCCGTTCTTAATGAAGCCATACGTTTTGATCGTCCTATCAAAACGTATGTTCCAACTCCGAGATGCCTGTTTAAGTCCATAAATGGACCTCTGTAGCTTGCACACCTTAGACTCATTTGTGGATGTGAACCCTTCAGGTTGTATCATATACACCTCTTCGTCCAGCTCTCCGTTTAGGAAAGCTGTCTTCACATCCATCTGCCAGATTTCATAGTCCAGATGGATAGCTATCGCAAGCATAATCCGAATGGATTTGAGTATTGCCACAGGAGAAAATGTCTCGTCATAGTCTATACCATAATGTTGACGATATCCCTTGGCAACCAAACGGGCTTTATAGGTCTCCACCTTTTCGTCTGCGCCCCTCTTCCTTTTGAAGACCCACTTACATCCTATGGGTTTTACTCCTTCGGGTGGGTCAACCAATGTCTACACATCGTTGACCTTCATGGACTCCATTTCGGATTTCATGGCCTCTAGCCATTTCTCAGAGTCAGGTCTCTGCATTGCATCCATGTAGGTGATCGGATCCTCATCGTTTTCATCAAGTTCGACAGGATCACCATCCCGGACCAAGAAACCATAGTATCTGTCCGGTTGATGTGGTACTCTACCAGACCGCCTTAAGGGTGCATAATCAATGGGCTCCGAATTTGATCTAATCAAATCCGGTTCAGGTTCAGTAACATGTGTCGGTTTTTTCACCTGTCGAACTTCATCAAGTTCGACCTTAGAGGCAACAGTTTTTTTTTTCACTAAGGAATTCCTTTTCAAAAAAAATTGCCTTAAGGCTGACAAACATCTTTTGCTCATCAGCAAGGTAGAAATAATACCCTTTGGTCTCTTTTGGGTACCCTATAAAATTACACTTGTCAGACCTAGATCCAAGCTTGTATGTAATTAAACGTTTAACATAAGCCGGACACCCCCAAACCTTAAGGTGCGAGAGTACTGGCTTACGTCCTATCCATATCTCATATGGCATTTTGGCTACAGACTTACTCGGAACTCTATTTAGAAGGTAACAAGCCGATTCGAGCGCATATCCCCAGAGGGAGATCGGCAGACCAGCAAACCCCATCATGGATCGAACCATGTCTAACAGGGTCTGATTCCTCCTTTCAGACACACCATTATGCTGTGGTGTTCCAGGAGGAGTCCACTGAGAGAGAATCCCATTCTCCCTTAGATACGTCAAAAACTTATTGGAAAGGTATTCACCTCCTCGATCAGATCGAAGAGTTTTAATACACTTCTCAGTTTGTTTTTCTACCTCATTTCGGAATAGTTTGAACATTTCAAATGATTCCGACTTATGCTTCATTAAATAGACATACCCATACCTAGATAGGTCGTCTGTGAAGGTTATGAAGTAGAAAAATCCACCTCTTGCACTTGAGCTCATGGGTCTACATACATCAGAATGTACCAGACCTAAGAGTTCACTGGCTCGCTCACCTTTTTCAGTAAAAGGTGACTTGGTCATCTTCCCAAGAAGACAGGACTCACAGGTTGGAAGTGATTCACAATCACTAACTTCAAGAATTCCTTCTTGAGCCAACCTGTTTATCCTGTTCTTATTGATATGACCTAGCCTACAGTGCCAAAGGTAGACTTCTAACACATTATCTATTCTAGAGCGTTTACCGAAGTTTTGAACCACATTAACAGGCTGTGATAGTAAGTAAATTCCATTATTTAATTGTCCAACAAATATTGTAACACCATTCAAAATGATATTGTAAATATTTCTTTTTATTAAAAAATCATAACCGTACATGGCCAAAAGGCCTACAGAAATAATATTTAATAAAAAACTTGGACAATAGTGACATTCACTCAGAATTACATTACGAGAATTGATTACAAGACTCATGATTCCTAAAGCTAGAACTGGAACTTTGCTTCCATCTCCAACGTTCAGGAACCTCTCGCCTTCATCAAATCTCTTACTGACCTGCAGACCCTGCATCGAATTACAAATATGATAAGGGCTTCCGATATCCAATACCCAGGCGGTAGTATCACAAATCGAAAAGTTGCAACGAGTTATCATATAATTACCTTGCTTCTTCTTTGGCCTGTTCGGGTCCAGGGAGGCAATGTATTGAGGACAGTTCCTCTTCCAATGCCCGTGCTTCTTGCAAAAGAAGCACTCCGCCTGGCTCTGGTCGTGCTTGCGCTTCTTGGTCTGACCCTGTGCTACTGTCCCAGCATGAGATTGTACCTTCTTATTTTTCTTCTTCTTGTTCTTCTTCCCCTTTTCAAAGGGTTGACGATGAGAAGAAGACCCTCCCACTACATTCACCGACTCCTTATGGAGTTGGTGATCCTTCTCAAAGTTCTGCAGCAACCCCAACAATCCGTGGTAGTTTACTGCAGACTTTGTCATTCGAAAATGAGTAAGAAATGGGAGGAAGGACTTGGGCAAGAAATTAAGGATTGCATCCTTACCGAGCTGCTCGTGCAGAGGAAAGCCCAATTTGCTTAGGTGCTCAATCATCTCGATCATGTACAGTACATGATCAGTGACTGAGGCCCCATCCCTCATCCGAGCATTGAAAATGGCACAACTAGTTTTGTTCCTTTCAACGTCGTCAGGAGTGCCAAAGGAGTCGTTCAACATTTGAAGCATCTCCTGTGGCTGGGCGTTCTCAAACCTTCGGCTGAACTCGTCATTCATTGCTGCCAGCATAATACATCAAATGGTGGTGCGGTCATTGAGCTACTTCAAGTAAGTGTCTCGGATCGCCTTACTAGCGTTCGGAGCTGGCTCCTCAGGTGCTGGATCCGTTACTACATAAAAGATCCGCTCATGCTCAAGGACGATTTTCAATTTTCGATACCAGCTATCGAAATTGGGTCCCATGAGCTTGTCATTATCTAATAATGACCGGAGCGACAGGGTAGTGGCCATAGCTGCTTAAAGGAAAACGAGACCTCTATTAGTACATAAATTAATACTAAAGACTTGAACTTTAGTCTAAAGTTTTTCTCAATATTTTTACGAACTGGTAGCCTCATCCTCCAATTCGAGAAATTACTTTAATTCCTTAATGGGTACTAGAATCCACACAGACTACACACGAGCCCAACTTTGGTTGGTCAACCCATGTGCATCTATGGGTAGGTTCTTAACCAGTTGTTTCTCTAAACAACTTCTAGTAATTGATTTTACCCCAGAACCTAATCAGTAGGCTTTGGCCTCCACTGAAAAGATCTGGTTAGGTCCAACCATTAACATGACTTAATTTAGTGAATCGGACCAATAAATGATCAGGCCCAACTTTGGCCAGCCAACCTAACCACCATCAGAAAGACTCAATCAAATTATCATATTATGAATAATAATTTCATTAGCCAATGAGCACTAGGCCTTTGGGCCTCCAATGATCATTGAACTAATGGACTCATTATCACTCACTTAATGGGAGGCTATGACTTAGTTATCATTATAACTTAATCATTTTAGGGACCTAATAATTTTGAGGATTTTATTAAAGAATAGTAGAGAAGAAATCATCCAGCCAATTTCAATCCTCCCACTGACTTCACCAAGTCAGATTAAAAAAAGATTTAATTAAAGCTGGCATTAGGAGCACCTAAATCAGTCACACTGATTTACCTAATGACATGGGTGAGTTCTAATCACCAAGTGATCTAATCAAAATCTAACTTACCAGATTGGCCAGGTAAGTGAGATCAGTGGTGGAGATTTGCCATTAACTCGTCAATGATCGAATCAATGCGAGTAGCTCCCGCTTAAGAACCACTGGTCAAAACTGCTGAACTTACCTTAGACACCAACCGGTTCATTAGTTTTAATTTTGATCAACTTAGTAAATAGGGCTCCACCACGTAGCCATGAATTAAGTCCATCTTGGTCTAGTTAAAGACATGGACCCATTCAACTACAACTATTGAAGTTGAGTCTAGAGTATCCTTGACCTAATCTAATTCAACTTTTGATTAGATTTGACCAATTACTCCATTTAGTCTATTTTTTAAGCTAACCTTAGGTCTAACCCAATTATGGACCTAATTCATCTAACCCATTGACCCACAAGTTTATGCAATTGTCTTAGGTCTTAATTCACAATTCTAGACCTACTAGACAACACTTAATTCTTTTAATTAAGTACTTGGGCTGATGGGTCAGGGTTTGGCATTTCGAAAATAATTTTCAAATTTTGAAAGATTTTATTTTTTGTTCACAAAATGTGTTGACTCATTTCACAAACGGATCAGCACAATTCATAAACAGCAATCCTATTGCTCATTTCATAACAGAAAATAACTCAAAATAAATCATAAATATTTTTTTAGATCTAATCTAACACATTCATGATAAATTTTATAATTAAGTCCTTTCGCTGCTTCATCGATATGGGATATAATTGCATCGGCACCCCTACCGCCATAGGAGACCCCATCGAATGGGAAGAGAGGGCCTTTAAACCCTACTTTTCTCCTATGACCGGACAGCCATGGCAACCAACCCAATTAGATTACTTGCTACTTGGATCAAGTATATCTAAATATACCAATTTCAAAATTTAAATTTTGAATATCAAATTTCAAATTTCAAATTTCAAATTTTAAATTTTAAATTTTAAATTTGAGATTTCAACCAAATTTTAAATTTTGAATTTCCAATCTTTGAATTTTAAATTTTAAATTTTGAATTTTAAATTTCAAATTTTGAATTTCAAATTTCAAATTTCAAATTTGAGATTTCAACCAAATTTCAAATTTCAAATTTTGAATTTCAAATTTGAAACTTCTAACAAATTTCAAATTTTAAATTTCAAATTTCAAATTTTTTTTGAATTTTGAATTTTAAACTTATAGATTACACCTTAATCTACACATGCATATGTATATCATATTCTAAAACCTGGCTCTGATACCATTTGTAGCGAAAATTTAGTGCAGGGGCAAAATGGTAATTTTAAAACTTTTTCAAAATTATTATTTTACAGTGAAATTATTAATTAATCTTATTAATTAATACTAATTAACCCTACACTAGGATCTAAATATGATACAACAGCATGCATTTAAATTTAAAATTCAAATTTGAATCAGTAAACCTTTTACAGTACTATGTTCAGAACACATCACCTTTTGTGGGTAGTCGATCACCGCAATCTGATCACCATCGGGGGCTCTGATCATCACATCACAGCCACACAAATGTCTGACCTCTGCAGATCGTCCACACGAAGCTCCCGTCTGATCAGCTCCTCACGAATGCTAGTTCGTGATTTCACCCTTTTGATGGCAGATGTTGATCGAACTCCTTCGATCAATGTGTGCCGACTCCTCAGATGCTCCGGATCATTTGCATGGTTGCTTGAGAGGCTGATGGATCTCTCTCTAAAATTTGATGGACTCACGACACTCGTGGTACACCAATCTCACTTCCCAAACCCTAGGTAGAAACCCTAGGGTACACACTAGAAACCCTACGCTCAATTTTCTTTCTTTTCTTTCTTTTTCTCTCGAAAGGTTTTGGACCTTCACCTTACGCACAAACTTTCCTCACGTCCCAAAGTTTCTCTCCTAAAATTTCTACGCACGTCCCACCTTTCTCCTCTTTTTAAAATAACGTCGAACGTGTCTTATCCGCGTGAGAGGATAAAGATAAGTGGTTGCACATTTGAATTCAAATCAAATTTGAATTCAAATGCAAAACCAACTCATCCCTATCCACTTGTGCGTGAGAAGAGAAGGGGCGTGAGTTGATTTGTGCATGGAGAGTTTACACGAGAAATATTTTCTCGTATAAAATATGGGGCGCACAAGATAAGACCATGGTGCATGGATTAGTTGGTCGCTCATTCAAATTCAAACTTTCTTTGAATTTGAATGGTCAACCAACTTATTTTTATCCAGATATTTGGCGCACAAGGGTGGGCATGGGATGGCTTCTGCGTGGAGAAAATTTACGAGAAGTTGCTTCTCGTGAATTTAAATATGCACAGAAGAAGTGAGGTGGCGCAGGGAGAAAAGTCAAGGTGGTTTGAACCTAATTGAGCCAACCTAATCTAAATAGGTTAAGCACAATTAGAATAAATTAAATCCAACTTAATTAGGCTTAATTAGGCTCAATAAAATCCTAATTAAATCAGAAATTAACTAAACCTAACCCCTGATCAAATCAGGGACTAAACCACCTTAGCGATTAGGTCAACATTTAACCTAATCGGATCAATCCAAACTGAATCCAATTCAATTGGACTTGATCCAAAAATAATTACTCAATCAAATTGAGTTAATTATTGATCAAATCATTAATTAAACCTCTCATAAATATTGAGTCCAAATCCGATGGGCAATCAGGCATCAGAGACCATCGATATGAAACCCTGATCAAAGAGTTCAAATTTCAAATTCAAAATTTAAAATTCAAAATTTTGACCCCGGTACCCAAAATGTATGGAACTCATGATCAGAGAATCTTAATTCTCAATCATAGAGTCTCAGACACATAAGACTCATAATCAGCCATCTGATCAGAAAGGAACCACTAATGTGTTTGACCCCGCAGGTTCGAACCTAAGTCGGTAGCACAGGAACCAATTTCTGTACTAATCGAAGTGACCATCTAGCAATGGTATCCGACGACCGGATAGGTCGAATAATCGCAATCACAACATTCAGAACCTACGTGAATATGGTTACTGTATAATTCATCCCTTTTGACCCCTGTGTTTAGGACGACTCAGGGTTAAACTGTCAACCCTGATGATATCATCCGAATCATGCTCAACTCAATTAGTCCTGTGACTCCTCACTAGGACTACCCTGGCCAAGGTTTTGCTAAATTGAAACACGACTGTACACAGCTCCTAAACTGGAGTGGTCAATCCCATCTTGACACACGCACCGACAAGTCAAGTACTTGACTACACCCAGCAGCCTTCCGTCATTGAATTAGAAATTCAGGTAGTCCAGTGCCTAAGTGTAGTGAGTTGCTTGCAAGTCACCGTGGCGGTCTCAGGTCGGAGGGACATTTATACCCATATCCCATCGAAGCAAATCTTGACAGCAGAAATAGCTCCGAAGTTGGTCACGTTCAGTGCAGATGTACCATTACATCTCACCTGTATGCCATACCAGTGTCTCCACACTCTTTGGTTATGAGGACAACCAACCCATATGGCACACAACGACCTATGCTCGATAAACCTTGTCATCCTTGGTAACAACGTATCATTTGGTCGCGAACATGTTTAAGGACTAAGCGACAAATCCTCCTTTGTTGAGTCTAAATAGTCCTAAGGACTTCACCACAACACAGGAGTTCATTAGAAGATGAAACATTTGTGATGAAAAAATATCAAAATAACTTTTATTTATTTATAATTCATGTACTAATACAAAAGGAGCTCAACCGTCAACAGACTGACGATTGATTTTGGGACACTATTCCCAACAATCTCCCACTTGGCCTAAAGCCTATCGGTGCAGTATCTAATACCCATCTTCGACTTGTAGTCGTTGAACTCCATCACCGCAATGGCTTTAGTGAATGGGTCGGCCAGGTTCTCCTTTCCGTCAATCTTCTGAAGGTCGACGTCATCTCGATCCACGATCTTCCGGATGAGATGGTAGCGGTGCAGAATATGCTTCGTCCGCTGGTGTGCCTTTGGTTCCTTCGCCTGAGCAATGGCTCCAGAGATGTCGCAGTAGAGCAGAACTGGACCAACAAGGGAGGGTGCTACTCCGAGCTCGGTGATGAATTTTCTCAGCCATACCGCTTCTTTGGCAGCATCTGATGCAGCAATATACTCCGCCTCGCATACTGAATCAGCCACAGTGTGCTGCCAAAGAAGTGGTGTGGCTGAAAACATAAAATTTAGATCTCATCTAAACTTCATATATAATTAATAAACATGAATTTCAATTCTAATCTAAAACAGAGATCTAATCATAAGCAAAATAATTCAGATCTAATCTAAATTTTAGATCTAAAAAAATGATCATGCAACCTGTTGGTGCAAAAATCCGCTTGCGCCGGAGAAGCTGGAGTCGGGGAAGCCGTGGTCACCGTCGGGACCTGCAAGGGAAGTCTAAACCGAAGGTGGGGTTGCTCCGGCAAGATCCTCCGACGCTCAAGTCAGTTCTCTGCCTCAACAAGAATGGAGTGCTCGAACGGAGAATTTAGCAGAGTTTTGAGATAAGGAAAAATGAGCTTAAAGAATAACGTATCTGGTCCCCCTTTTATAGGTGGAGGAGGCAACGGATTGATGGCGACGTTTGTAACCGCCTGGTAGTGGGCCGCCCATGGTCAGGGGAATTGATTGCGAAAGATAGTGGGGTAGACCCGTGGCTATCGTCATAGCCCACCACGTAGGGCCTGTTGCAAGTAGTGGAGCGGCGTCCGTTGCCGCCAGTTGTCAGCGAGTAGTGGGATCGTGCAGCACCTACCGCAGGGAATGGAGCAGCATCGTGGCCGTTGACACAGCCTGTCAGAGAGTAATGGGTCCGCTGCAGGGGCGATGGAGCCGCACGGAATCCGCTACAGGAAGTGGAACAGGATCATGGTTGTTATTGTGATCTGCCAAGGGGCGCGGATCTGTTGATCGAGGCTCGGCAGTGGTCGAAGTTTGGCCTTTGTAGGAGTCCGAGAGGGGTCCTCCTTTCGGTTGAGGTCGTGGGTGGAGTCCGGCTCCAGCAGCTGATACTGAGGTCGGAGACTGAGGGCGGAGCCCAGCTCCCGTAGGAGTCCGGGCGGAGCCGTCCTGCTGTCGATGGCGGAGTCCGACTCCCGTAGGAGTCCGGGCGAAGCTGTCCTGCTGTCGATGGTGGAGCCCGGCTCCCGTAGGAGTCCGAGCGAAGCCGTTCTGCTGTCGATGGCGAAGCCCGGCTCCCGTAAGAGTCCGGGTGAAGCCGTTCTGCTGTCGATGGCGGAGCCCGGCTCCCGTAGGAGTCCGGGCGGAGCTGTCCAGCTGTCGATGACGGAGCCCGACTCCCGTAGGAGTCTGGGCGAAGCCGTTCTGCTGTCGATGGCGGAGCCCGGCTCCCGTAGGAGTTCGGGCGAAGCTGTCCTGCTGTCGATGACGGAGCCCGGCTCCCGTAGGAGTCCGGGCGGAGCTGTCCAGCTGTCGATGACGGAGCCCGGCTCCCGTAGGAGTCCGGGCGAAGCCGTTCTGCTGTCGATGGCGGAGTTCGGCTCCCGTAGGAGTCCGGGCGAAGCCGTTCTGCTGTCGATGGCGGAGCCCGACTCCCGTAAGAGTCCGGGCGGAGCCGTCCTGCTGTCGATGGCGGAGCCCGGCTCCCGTAGGAGTCCGGGCGAAGCCGTTCTGCTGTCGATGGCGGAGCCCGGCTCCCGTAGGAGTCCGGGCGAAGCCATTCTGCTGTCGATGGTGGAGCCCGGCTCCCGTAGGAGTCCGGGCGGAGCTGTCCAGCTGTCGATGACGGAGCTCGACTCCCGTAGGAGTTCGGGCGAAGCCGTTCTGCTGTCGATGGCGGAGCCCGGCTCCCGTAGGAGTCCGGGCGAAGCTGTCCAGCTGTCGATGATGGAGCCCGGCTCCCGTAGGAGTCCGGGCGGAGCTGTCCAGCTGTCGATGATGGAGCCCGACTCCCGTAGGAGTCCGGGCGAAGCCGTTCTGCTGTCGATGGCAGAGCCCGGCTCCCGTAGGAGTCCGGGCGAAGCCGTTCTGCTGTCGATGGCGGAGCCCGGCTCCCGTAGGAGTCCGGGCGGAGCCGTCCTGCTGTCGATGGTGGAGCCCGGCTCCCGTAGGAGTCCGGGCGAAGTCGTTCTGCTGTCGATGGTGGAGCCCGGCTCCCGTAGGAGTCCGGGCGAAGCCGTTCTGCTGTCGATGGCGGAGCCCGGCTCCCGTAGGAGTCTGGGCGGAGCTGTCCAGCTGTCGATGACGGAGCCCGGCTCCCGTAGGAGTCCGAGCGAAGCCGTTCTGCTGTCGATGGTGGAGCCCGGCTCCCGTAGGAGTCCGGGCGAAGCTGTCCTACTGTCGATGACGGAGCCCGGCTCCCGTAGGAGTCTGGGCGGAGCTGTCCAGCTGTCGATGACGGAGCCCGGCTCCCGTAGGAGTCCGGGCGAAGCCGTTCTGCTGTCGATGGCGGAGCCCGGCTCCCGTAGGAGTCCGGGCGAAGCTGTCCTGCTGTCGATGATGGAGCCCGGCTCCCGTAGGAGTCCGGGCGAAGCCGTTCTGCTGTCGATGGTGGAGCCCGGCTCCCGTAGGAGTCCGAGCGAAGCTGTCCTGCTGTCGATGACGGAGCCCGACTCCCGTAGGAGTCCGGGCGAAGCCGTTCTGCTGTCGATGGCAGAGCCCGGCTCCCGTAGGAGTCCGGGCGAAGCCGTTCTGCTGTCGATGGCAGAGCCCGGCTCCCGTAGGAGTCTGAGCGAAGCCGTTCTGCTGAGGATTTCGGCTGTGGGTATTTTATACCCAACACCAGTCCCCCTACTTCCGAGTTTGATTTTCAAGCGAAGGAAGTACACACAGAGAGAGATGTGCACAGCCGAAATCGCCCCTTCGAATTCTGCGCACTGCCGCCCCCAGATATTTTGACATTTAATGCACGCATGTCAGAGTCTGCTTTTCGGTGAAAGCGACCTGAAGAGTCTTTTCGGAATCCCCGTTGAAACGCGATCCCAAGCATCATGCTGCGGGAATTCGTGAGCGGTCAACCCTCGATGGCGATGAAGGGGATAAGCGCGACACGTGGCACACACCAGCTGGCCCAGGAATACACACCGCCATAACTGTGCCAGGATCCGTCGGCTATTTAAACCCCTCAGTCCCTTCGTGGCTTCATCCTGGCGCTTTCTTTTCGTCTGAGAGTCTTGCTTCTCTCGCCCCAGTCCTTGTCTCCTTCCCTCGCACCATGTCCTCTACTTGGGAGGCTGTTCTTGAGGGAATTTTTAGGGCTTGGAGGAAGGTGAGGAGGAGAACGGCGGCCGGTGAGAATCTCCGTCGTTCTAAAGGGAGCCCAAGGAAGAATTCTTTCAACAACAGAGGTTTAATAACGGGGGCTGTCGGTGAAGTTATTCTGCCCGCGAATTTCGGAGTAGCAAGGCGGGGTGATACCGGTCAAGAGGGCAGAGCAGTCGTCATAAGCCATGACGGGATCCTTGACGCCGTCGGGGCCGAGAGACCAGAGGCGGTCGGCATCGACGGCGGGGCAGTAGAACTTGTTGCGGGGACGGTGGAAGTAACGCATGCCGACCTTGCCGGAGCGTCTTGGGTGGCGGCCGTCGTGGTGCATTCGGAGATGAGGCACATCTCTGGTGTCGCTACCGCTCCTGAAGCGGCTACGGTTCTTCTTGAAACAGTTCTTCGCTACTGCCGCCGTTGCCCTTACCGCCTCCGGAGGTCTATCCCACCCCTTTCCCGCTAAGGTTGGGACTTCGAAAACAGAATGAGGCGAGATGGGGCGAGAGCTGTTACACGCACTGGAGAACGTGACTGAGAAGGATAGAGACAGAGAGGGGAGTTCGTAGCTCGGAGCAGCCTCCGGTTCGTCCTGCCCGAACCGTGCTTGCAAGACTTGCGATGACGTGTATCTTCTTTTTCTTCTTCTGTTGCTCCTAGATTGATTTTGATGATTACAATGCAGATTGAAGGGATACAAATAATTTTAAAATTGAAAAAGTCCTTATGCTCTTCAAGGGCAAAATCATAATTTCACTAAAATCCTGATTTGATAGTATCATTTGATAGAACAAATGATTTGTAAACTATTGGTGAAAATTTCATTGTATTTGGACTTACATTTTTGAAGTTATGAAGGTTTGAAGTGCATGAGTCGACTCATGAGTCAACTCATGGCACTATGAGCTGATTGGCACTCAAAAAATTCCCATGGCACGCTGGATTTTTGACTTGGCACGACCTGTGAGTCGACTCATGAGTCGACCCACAAGGCATGAGTCGACTCATGAGTCGACCTCTGCTAATTTGAGCCGAAAAATCCAAAAATCAAGACTGTCTGATCTGTGCAACAGAAGTCGACTCATGAGTCGACTCCTGTAGCATGAGTCGACTCATGAGTCGACCCCTGCGACGGAAAATGTCAGCAACGGCTATTTTTTTTGCCCGTTTTAATTGCCTTTTATGCTTCCTAAAATTGCTCTAACGGCTCTTTATCTGCCTAAATTGTTTTCTCTTGCTTCTAATGTCATAAAATGCTTTAAATGGTGAAAGAGATTGCAGATTAAATAGCAGATCAAATTGGATAGAAAACATGAAGATCAATCGGCAGATCAAAAGTGAGATAAAATTCATTGAGAGGATCCACGAGAAAATTTGAGAGAAAAAGAAAAGAGGATCCAAAATCCATACGAGAGATTGTGAAAGAGATTCAAGAGCTTTCAAAGAGAGGATCTTTCAAGCCTATTGTTCAACCTTGATCTAGAGATCTTCCAAAGCTTTCAAGAGATCTTCAATCAACAATCAACCTCTTCTCAAGCATTCGTTCAAGCGTTCATCCACTTTGAAAAAATCCGAAAAGGGGTTCTTCATTTGAGTAAAGTTTTTATTGTTATATTCGCTCATTTAAAGGAGCTGTTATTGTATTAATCTGTGCTCAAAATTTTCTAACTCTTTGTGAGTTTTTGTTCTTGTTTTTTGGAGGATTTCCAAAACAAGAAAAGGTTGATCCGAATCTGAAATCGGAGTATTTTGGGTTTACTTGTACCTGGGAAACAAGTGATCTAGCTTGGGATAGCTAGTGTCGGAGTTTCCGACGTTTTATATTTAGGTTGAATACAAGCATAGTGGATTGAAATTCCCAAGTAGGAGCTTGGGGAGTGGATGTAGGTGCAAGGTTAGCACCGAACCACTATAAATCCTTGTGTTTGTGGTGTGCTTTATCGCTTCACTTTATTTCTTTATTATATTCTTGCATTCCTGCTTTAGGTAATTAATATTGAATTAAAGTCTTTGTTTTGTTCTTCATAAGTAATCTGTTGGGCTTAAAATTTTTAGAAACCCAATTCACCCCCCCCTCTTGGGTTGCATAGCTGGGCAACAAGTGGTATCAGAGCCCGGTGCTCTAGCCCTTCTTTGATCTAACAATCAAAGAGTCAAAGATCTATGGCAACCCATGTTGGTACTTCTCTAGCCGAGGGGCAATCAACAAACCGACCTCCACTTTTCAATGGATCTAATTACACCTATTGGAAAGCTCGGATGAAGATTTTCATACAAGCACTCGACTATGATATGTGGAGTATCATAGTGAATGGTCCTCACACACCCACCAAGATTATAGATGGTGAGGAGTCAACCAAACCCGAGAAAGAATGGGATGAGGTTGACAAGAAATTAGCACAATTAAATGCCAAAGCCATGAATGTTCTTTATTGTGCACTAGATGCTAGTGAATTCAATCGCATTTCTACTTGTGCATCTGCTAAAGAAATATGGGATAGGTTAGAAGTAACCCATGAGGGAACAAATCAAGTAAAAGAATCTAAAATAAACATGCTTGTACATAAATATGAATTGTTCAAAATAGAGCATGATGAGTCCATAACTGCCATGTTTACTCATTTTACTGATATAATTAATGGTTTGAAGAGTCTTGGCAAATCTTATACTAACAGTGAACTTGTAAGAAAGATTTTCAGGTCACTGCCAAGAACTTGGGAAGCCAAGGTGACTACCATCCAAGAAGCAAAGGACTTGAACACTCTACCTCTAGAAGAGCTTCTTGGATCCTTGATGACTCATGAACTTAGCATGAAGCAACATCAAGAGGATGAAGTCAAAAAGAAAAGAACCATTGCCCTCAAATCTACAACTTCGCCTGATTATGAAACGGATGAATCTGAAGATGAAGAACAGGATGAAGAGATGGCACTCATCACCCGAAAATTTAAGAAGTTTCTAAGAAAAAGGAAACAGGGGATGAGAAAGAAATTCACAAAAGGAGAACAAAGCAAAGAAAAAGAGAAAGATCAACCTCTTACATGCTACGAGTGCAAGAAGCCGGGATATTTCAGATCCGAATGTCCACAACTGAAGAAAGGTCCCAAAAAGTTCAAAAAGAAGGCAATGATGGCGACTTGGAGTGCGAGTGATGACTCAAGCTCCGATGAGGAAACCTCAACAGAACAAGCTAATCTGTGCCTGATGGCACATGAAAATGAGGTAACTTCTGAATCCACTAGTGAATTCACATTTGAAGAATTGCATGAAGCATTCTATGATTCAATTGATGAATTAAAGAAACTAGGGAAGAAAAATAAAGAACTGAAATTGGAAAATCAGTCCTTAGTGAAACAAGCTGAAATTCTTTCAATTGAAAAATTCATCTTGAGTCAAGAAAATCAAAACTTAAAGGATGAAATTAACAAGCTGAAATCTATAGTAGATAAGTTCACCTTAAGTTCAAACAAACTAAATATGATCCTTGAAAATCAGAAAGCCATATATGATAAGGCTGGACTTGGCTATAAACCTCTGAAGAAACAAAAGTTTCTGAAGGATATTTATGTAAATTATCCAAGTAACAAGTCTACAAATATTACTTGTTTCAAATGTGGTAGAATAGGACATAAATCATACACATGCCTTAAATCTACAAATACAACTATAAAGAAAATATGGGTTCCAAAAGGAACCATTATGACTAACCCAAAAGGACCCAAGAAAGCTTGGGTACCTAAGACAGAGACTTGACCTTTGCTTGCAGGTGTGTCTAGCATCCCAAGAAGGAAACAGGAAATGGTATCTTGACAGCGGATGCTCGAGACACATGACTGGTGATGAATCACAATTCATCACGCTTGATGCTAAGGATGGAGGGATGGTCACCTTTGGAGATAATGGCAAAGGAAAGATCATCGGAATAGGTAACATTGGTATCACTCCCTCCAAATACATTGAGAATGTGTTACTAGTTAAAGGTTTAAAGCATAACTTACTTAGCATTAGTCAATTCTGTGATAAAGGGTATAAAGTAGTTTTTGAATCATCTGTTTGCATTGTGACTAGTCCTATTAACGATGGCATTAAATTTATAGGACATAGGCATGGCAATGTTTATATGATAGATTTGAATGACTTAGCCAAATTAGACATGCAATGCCTAGTATCCTTGAATGCTAAGATCAATGAGACTAGTTGGCTGTGGCATCGTAGACTTGCACATATTAGCATGCATTCTCTTTCAAAATTAATTAAAAAGGATTTAGTTCTCGATTTGCCAAAACTGAATTTTGAAAAGAATAGAATTTGTGATGCATGCCAATTAAGTAAACAAACTAGAGTATCATTTAAATCCAAAAATACTGTTTCAACTTCTAGACCATTAGAGCTCTTACATATGGACTTATTTGGACCAACAAGAACCACCAGTCTAGGAGAAAAACGATATGGCTTTATAATTATAGATGATTATTCTCGTTTTACTTGGGTTTTCTTTTTGGCTCACAAAAATAAAATTTTTCATATTTTCACTAAATTTCATCGAAAAGTCTCTAATGAAAAAGATTTTTCAATTCAAAATATTAGAAGTGATCATGGAACTGAATTTGAAAATCAAGATTTTGAAAATTTTTGTGATGAAAATGAAATTGGCCATAACTTCTCTGCTCCTAGGACACCCCAACAGAATGGGGTAGTTGAAAGGAAAAACAGAACCTTAGAAGAAATGGCCCGTACCATGCTTTGTGAAAGCAACCTTCCAAAATATTTTTGGGCGGAAGCAATTAACACAGCATGTTACATTTTAAATCATGCTTTAATTAGACAATTTTTAAAGAAAACTCCCTATGAACTTTGGAAAGGAAGAAAACCAAATATTGCATATTTTCATGTTTTTGGTTGCCGATGTTTTGTATTAAATAATGGCAAAGAAAAACTTGGTAAATTTGATGCAAAATCAGATGAAGCAATCTTTCTAGGTTACTCCTCCACTAGTAAAGCATTTAGAGTTTTCAACAAAAGAACTTTAGTAGTTGAGGAGTCCATACATGTTGTTTTTGATGAATCTAACGATCTTCCTTCAAGGAAGAATGAGGGTGTTGATGATGCAGAGCCACTAATAGAAAGTATGAAGGAGATCACTCTGAAAGACTCAGCAACTCCAGAAGACAAGGATCAAGAAGACGAACAAAATGAAAGAGGTGAAGAAATTCAAGAACAACCTCAAGGTACAAATGACCTACTCAAGGAATGGAGGTATGTTCACAACCACCGTAAGGAGTTAATTATTGGTGACCCTATGCATGGGGTAAAAACTCGTTCTTCACTTAGAGATATAGTTAATCATTGTACTTTTGTATTTCATCTTGAACCTAAAACTTTTGAAGAAGCTGAAAATGATCATAATTGGATTAATGCTATGCAAGAGGAACTTAATCAATTTGAAAGAAATAATGTTTGGACCTTAGTATCAAGACCTAAAGATTATTCAATAATTGGCACAAAATGGGTCTTTAGAAACAAATTAGATGAGCATGGAAATGTAATTAGAAATAAAGCAAGACTGGTTGCTAAGGGATA
Source organism: Elaeis guineensis (assembly GCF_000442705.2). NCBI lineage: Eukaryota > Viridiplantae > Streptophyta > Magnoliopsida > Arecales > Arecaceae > Elaeis > Elaeis guineensis. The sequence goes on along the minus strand of NC_025993.2, from coordinate 185,481,158 downwards.
TAATCAAGAAGAAGGAATTGATTTTGATGAAACCTTTGCACCTGTTGCTAGATTAGAAGCTATTAGACTTCTACTTGCATATGCTTGCTTTATGAAATTCAAATTATTTCAAATGGACGTTAAAAGTATATTTTTAAATGGATATATTTTTGAAGAAGTATATGTAGAACAACCCCCTGGATTTGAAAATCATGCTTTTCCTAATCATGTCTTTAAATTAAATAAAGCCTTATATGGATTAAAACAAGCACCTAGAGCATGGTATGAAAGGCTAAGCAAATTTTTACTAAATAATGGTTTTACAAGAGGTAATGTAGATACAACCTTGTTTATTAAAAGAAATCAAAATGATATGCTAGTTATACAAATTTATGTTGATGACATAATTTTTGGGTCTACTAATGAATCCCTTTGTCAAGACTTTGCTAAGCTTATGCAGGGGGAGTTCGAGATGAGCATGATGGGAGAACTCACCTTCTTCCTCGGACTCCAAATCAAACAATCAAAAGAGGGAATCTCCATCACCCAAAGCAAGTACACCAAGGAACTACTCAAAAGATTTGGAATGGAGAACTGCAAACCAATTGGCACACCAATGAGTCCCTCATGTAAGCTTGACAAGGATGATGAAGGTAAAAGCGTAGACTTAAAATACTATAGAGGTATGATTGGCTCATTATTATATCTAACTGCAAGTAGGCCTGATATCATGTTTAGTGTTTGCTTATGTGCTAGATATCAATCTAATCCTAAAGAATCTCATTTGAATGCTGTTAAAAGAATCCTTAGATACTTAAATGGTACTCAAACTCTAGGGTTATGGTACTCTAAGGACTCACAAATTAATTTATTAGGATATTCAGATGCTGATTTTGTTGGATGCAAATTAGATAGAAAAAGCACAAGTAGAACTTGCCAATTTCTTGGAGTTAACCTAATCTCATGGTTTAGCAAGAAACAAAATTCGGTGGCACTGTCTACGGCTGAGGCCGAATACATTGCAGTCGGAAGTTGTTGTGCTCAAATCTTGTGGATTAAGCAACAACTCGAAGATTTTGGAATTAAACTTAATGAAACACCAATAAGATGTGACAACACAAGTGCCATAAATCTATCTAAAAATCCAATTCAACACTCAAGATCTAAACATATTGAAATAAGACATCATTTTATAAGAGAACATGTTCAAAATAAAAATATAATTCTTGAATATGTTTGCACTGAAAATTAATTAGCTGATATCTTTACAAAGGCCCTTAGTGAGGATAGACTTTATGAAATTAGGAGAAATCTAGGAATTCTAGATCCATTTGCCTAAAATTTCCCAATTTCCAAAGAATTGATTAGAGCTCAATTTTCAACATCTATCTTGGTCCCAAAAGCTCAAATTTATCATTCCAAAAACTTATCATTGAGCAAAATTCCTTCACTCAAAATCTCAAATTTGTCTGAAATTTATTCACATTTTTTCTAATTTTCTGAACTTCATGAGTCGACCCCCATGAGTCGACTCAATGGCAAACTTGTAAATCCCACCAACTTTCAACGGGTTCATTGTTTTTATACTGAAACTCTGTTCGTGAGACGACTCATCTTCTCATCGTCCTCCTTCCAAAAGCCGTCCTCTCCAAACTTTTTTTTTCAAGGATCCAACTTGAAGCAATTCTCCCTCCTCCTCTCCACCAAAAATCGCCTCCTTGAAAAGGAATTTTTTGTGCTTTCTCGCATTGCTTGGTGCGGTTGGAACGTGCCCTAGCACTTTACCGATCTTCCAAAATCCACTTCTTTTCTCCACCAAAATCCTTCTTTACTCTCTTGTGATCTCTCCTCCACTCAATTCAAGTCTCCTTGCCTGCTACTATATTGAATATGGCTCCGAAGATGAAACTTCCCCAAAGAAGAAAGTCAATCCGTGAGCCTGAAGAAATTGTCCGAAAGAAAAGGCATGCTCAGTCTTCAACTGCTCCCACTCCAGTTTCAACATCTGCTCAAGGTCCCTCTCAATCCTTCATAAGCCCCAGTGTAAATCCTCTTTCTGATAGAAAAGTAGAAACCGGAAAAAATATAGATTTTCGGTTCTTTGAGAAAGAAAGTTTTACTTTTGCAAGTAAAATTAAAAATCAAGGATGGGAACTCTACTGCTCCCTTAAGGAAGTCACCTATGTTGACCTAGTTAGAGAATTCTACTAGAATCTACATTATGGAAACGGGTCAGTGACTTCAACTGTAAAGGGAATTGATATCTTCCTGGATTCTAGGATATTGGGAGAAATACTTCAGTTGCCTAGTGAAGGATATTCATATATGGAACTCCCAATTAAAGAAGAAGGGATCAGAATTATTTTAGGAGAAACTTATTCAGGAAATTTAAACAAATTGGAAGCAAAGTTTTTGTCCATTGAGATGAGGGTCCTGCATCAGATAGTTTCAAAGCTCTTCTTTCCTAGGAGTGGTAGACATGACTTACTTTCCAGCAGAGATGTATGTGTCATGTTTCATGTCATCACTCAGACCCCCCTGAACCTCCCTGCACTTATGATAGAGGCCATGAGAGAAACTTTGAACAGATCCAAGGCACACTTGCCTTATGGTATGGCCCTTACTAGAGTATTTAGGAGGTTTGGAGTTAGCTGTGAGGGGGAGGCATCTACCAAACTCTCACATGTGGGCACTTTCAACCAACACAGCCTGCACCGAATGGGAATTACAAAGACTGTTGGTGGTTGGATCAAGGGCTCTGAAGAAAGAGCTGAGGATAGAGCTGAAATAAGAGCTGAGGACAGAACTGAAGGCAGAGTAGAAGAAGAAGGTCCATCTTCTCCTGTACATGACTTCAGGGCAGCTTCACCAGATACCCAGTTCATTCCTGATACTGAGGCTGGCCCTTCAGAGTTTACTAGGATGCCCACACCCGTGTATCAGCCAGAGAGTAGAGCACCTCATTCAGAGTTCAGACTGGCTGACGATCAGATCGAGCATATTTCACAGCGTGTAGCTTCTTTGCTGTCTAGTCAGTGGGGTAGTACTTCTTTTGCACCTGGAGCCACCTCTTCTGATCAGACCATTACTCTCCACATCTCCACTGTGTTTCAGATGATATCAGATCAGTCCATCAGGATCCAGCAGCTTGAGGATACAGTCTGGAGACTTACTGGCAGAGTTCTTGACTTGCAGGGGCAAGTCCTTGCTTTGGCCCATCCCAAACCACAGGAGTCAATCATTGAGGTCACTGACCTCACTGCAGAGGCTGGTAGGCTCAGAGGAGCACTAGAAGGTGGATATGAATTACTGAGGAAAGAAATCCGAGGATCGAGTGAGCATGCTACCACTCAGTTCACTGCTCTACTTCAATCTGTTTCCAGAGCACTGAACGTACTTGATTCTATTAGACTCACCCTTTCTGTTCAGTCCTTAGCATCTCAGCGTTCTCAGCCACCCAATTCATCTCGCTCTCCTGCTCGTGGCAGAGGCAGACGGGGTAGAGGACGCACTTCTGATCCATCATCTCCTCACCCTATATCTGATGACTCCGATCATTGACTTATCTTGATCATTTCTAGATCCTAGGTGTTAGTGTCTTGTTACCTTGGGGCCATGTATTGACAATTAGCTGGTTGAATTTTATTTTTAAACTATGTATTGAAACAATTATGTTTTTAATAGAATCATTTTTCACTTATATTTCTACCTTTTGTAATGATGTTGATCATATTATGGTTATATATATTCTTCTTGTTGAAAAATTATCTTCTCTTTTTTGTTGTTTGCTGTTGATAATTGCTATATTAAGGGGGAGCAAACTTCTGTGATAAACTCTAAAAGGGGAGAAATTAAAGAATGTTTCAGAAAAAAGAAGAGTTAACCATATTTGATGATGTCAAAAAGGGAGAGAAATTAAACAAAACAAAAACAAAAATTAGAGAAATTAAATATTTGGAGATATTAAACAAAAATTAGAGAAATTAAATATTTGGAGAAATTAAACAAAAATTGAGAAATTAAACATGGAGATATTAAACAAAAATTGGAGAAATTAAATATTTGGAGAAATTAAACAAAAATTGAGAAATTAAATAAAATTTCAGAAATTAAACAAAAATGGTATTTTGAGAAATCAAACAAAAAAATTTAAGAAAATTGATATCAGACAGAATTTAAACAAAAAGCAAAATCATAAGTACAATGCAAATAAGTAATTTTTTATATGCTCCGATATATTTCAAAATTCAAACTTGCTCAGATATATCTTTTGAAATTTACCTTGATACATCTTAAGAAATTTGATTTACTCTGATACACCCTAAAATTTCTTTTAACTTGCTCTGATACATGATAAAATTTAATCTGATACAGTGTGAAAGTTTTTCTGATATTTGCTCTGATACAGTGTGAAATTTTCTCTGATATATTATAACATTTACTCTGATACATTGTAAAATCTTTTCGGATAATATTATAAAAATTATTGTTCTTGCTTTGATACATTGCAAAATTTATTTCTTTTCTCTTGCTCTGATATATCTTAAGCTCAAAATCAACTTTTAAACATACTTTGGCACACATAATTTTTTAAGCACATAAGTATTTTTTTTGCTCTGATGCTAAAACTAAAATCAAATGAGAATGGAATTTTCAAAATAGAGCTCAATCTGATAACAAAAACAAGTTTTCTGCTCTAACACCAAAATCACATAATCAAATGAGCATATCTTCAAATCCTTAAGCAAATGGACAAATTATTTTTGCATATGACCATTTATATTATATGCCAAAAGAATCATACTCTTTTCAAGCATATACACCTATAATAGATTCTTTTGAAATTAATGCATTAACATAAATATTTTTGTTCAAGTGTTTTGTCATCATCAAAAATGGGGAGATTGTTGCTCCTAGATTGATTTTGATGATTACAATACAGATTGAAGGGATACAAATAATTTTAAAATTGAAAAAGTCCTTATGCTCTTCAAGGGCAAAATCGTAATTTCACTAAAATTCTGATTTGATAGTATCATTTGATAGAACAAATGATTTGTAAACTATTGGTGAAAATTTCATTGTATTTGGACTTACATTTTTGAAGTTATGAAGGTTTGAAGTGCATGAGTCGACTCATGAGTCAACTCATGGCACTATGAGCTGATTGGCACGCAAAAAATTCCCATGGCACGCTGGATTTTTGACTTGGTACGACCTGTGAGTCGACTCATGAGTCGACCCACAAGGCATGAGTCGACTCATGAGTCGACCTCTGCTAATTTGAGCCGAAAAATCCAGAAATCAAGACTGTCTGGTCTGTGCAACAGAAGTCGACTCATGAGTCGACTCCTGTAGCATGAGTCGACTCATGAGTCGACCCCTGCGATGGAAAATGTCAGCAACGGCTATTTTTTTTTCCCATTTTAATTGCCTTTTATGCTTCCTAAAATTGCTCTAACGGCTCTTTATCTGCCTAAATTATTTTCTCTTGCTTCTAATGTCATAAAATGCTTTAAATGGTGAAAGAGATTGCAGATTAAATAGCAGATCAAATTGGAGAGAAAACATGAAGATCAATCGGCAGATCAAAAGTGAGATAAAATTCATTGAGAGGATCCACGAGAAAATTTGAGAGAAAAAGAAAAGAGGATCCAAAATCCATACGAGAGATTGTGAAACAGATTCAAGAGCTTTCAAAGAGAGGATCTTTCAAGCCTATTGTTCAACCTTGATCTAGAGATCTTCCAAAGCTTTCAAGAGATCTTCAATCAACAATCAACCTCTTCTCAAGCATTCGTTCAAGCGTTCATCCACTTTGAGAAAATCCGAAAAGGAGTTCTTCATTTGAGTAAAGTTTTTATTGTTATATTCGCTCATTTAAAGGAGCTGTTATTGTATTAATCTGTGCTCAAAATTTTCTAACTCTTTGTGAGTTTTTGTTCTTATTTTTTGGAGGATTTTCAAAACAAGGAAAGGTTGATCCGAACCTGAAATCGGAGTGTTTTGGGTTTACTTGTATCCGAAAAATAAGTGATCTAGCTTGGAATAGCTAGTGTCGGAGTTTCCGACGTTTTATATTCAGGTTGAATACAAGCATAGTGGATTGAAATTCCCAAGTAGGAGCTTGGGGAGTGGATGTAGGTGCAAGGTTAGCACCGAACCACTATAAATCCTTGTGTTTGTGGTGTGCTTTATCGCTTCACTTTGTTTCTTTATTATATTCTTGCATTCCTGCTTTAGGTAATTAATATTAAATTAAAGTCTTAGTTTTGTTCTTCATAAGTAATCTGTTGGGCTTAAAATTTTTAGAAACCCAATTCACCCCCCCTCCTGGGTTGCATAGCTGGGCAACATCTTCTTTTTTCCCTGACCCACCGGGTCCTGTAACGTATACTTCTGTTAAACGAGAAAGTGATTTTGGTACCTTGTTTGCATCTTGTATTAAATAGTTGTCTGTCGAACTTCTTCATTTTTCTTTCCTTCTCTTTGTCTGTGTTACGTCGTCCCAAGGTCGTCGGCGACCTCTTCAGTTCATGTGGGGTCGTTATTCGCCGAGCTCCTTTTCGGCTTTTATGCCGTTCAAAGATACCCACTTGTCAGGTTTGCTTGGATTTTTCTCCGCTGAAGTCAGGGCTAAGTTCGGCTCCCTTGATAGTTCGAACGGAGAAGCCCTCCTGAAGTTGGAGTAGCCCGGCTCTCGTAAGAGTCAGGGCAAAGTTTTTCTGCAATCAAAGTCATAAGCAAAGTCCGGCTTCCATAGAAGTCCGGGCGGGGTTGTCCTGTAGCTGATGTTGGCGATGGAGCCCGGCTCCCGTAGGAGTCCGGGTGAAGTCTTTTTTGTTGTTGGAACCCGGCTCCCGTAGGAGTCCGGGTAAAGTCTTCTCTGCCGTTAGAACCCAGCTCCCATAGGAGTCCGGGCCTTTCATTTTGCTTGAGCTGGCGTGAGGTTCTCCTCGTGTTCCTGACACGGCCGCGGGGGTACATTGGGGCGTTGTAAGGCCTCTCCCCTTATCCGGTCTAAAAGAACCGGGTTTTTGACTCTCAAGTTAGGGCGAAGTTTTTCTTCTGTCCCTAACAGGGCTGTGGGGGCACATATGGGCGCTGCGAGGCCTCTCCCCCCATCCGGTCTAAAAGAACCGGGCCTTCGACTTTGCTCAAGTTAGGACGAGGTTCTCCTCCTGTCCCTAACAGGACTGTGGGGGCACATATAGGCGTTGCGAGGCCTCTCCCCCCATCCGGTCTAAAAGAACCGGGCCTTCGACTTTGCTCAAGTTAGGGCGAGGTTCTCCTCCTGTCCCTAACAGGACTGTGGGGGCACATATGGGCGTTGCGAGGCCTCTCCCCCCATCCGGTCTAAATGAACCGGGCCTTCTACTTTTATAAGGTTGCCCTTTCATTTTTGATACAGTCTGCTTGAATTGTCCCAAGACAAATGGGCACGCATTTTTTGATTAGGACGAAATTACTGGTAGTACATCCGTAAGTTTTCTAAGCTCCAAGGTCGCGGGAGATCGGCTCCTCCGAGCTCCTTAAGATAATAAGCTCCAGGCCGGACTACTTCTTTGACCTCATATGGTCCCTCCCAGTTTGGGGCAAGCTTCCCCTGGCCCTATGGTTATGAGACAGCAGCTCGTCGGAGCACTAGATCCCCTGCTTTAAATGCCTTGTTCTTGACTCGGGCGTTGTAATATCGGGCAACTTTCTGTCTGTAGGCTGCCATTCGAACCTGAGCAATCTCCCGCCTTTCCTCCAGTAGGTCGAGGTTGGCTCTGAGACTTTGCGCGTTTTGGGGTTCGTCGAATGCCACGACCCGTGCCGACGGGAGTTTAAGCTCGATCGGGATGACGGCTTCCGTACCAAAGGCTAAAGCAAAGGGAGTCTCCCCTGTAGGCAACCTCTGGATGGTTCGATACGCCCATAGCACATGATAAAGTTCGTCCGTCCAAGTTTCTTTTGCTTTTTCGAGCCTGGTCTTAATCCCCTGCAAAAGGGTTCTGTTAGTTACCTCAGCTTCGCCGTTCGCCTGAGGATGGGCCACTGATGTGAAGTTGTGGGAGATGTTTAGATCTTCACAGAATTCAGCAAATCTGGCTCCCATGAATTGCCGTCCATTATCAGTGATTAGGGTTCTAGGCAAACCGAACCTGCACACGATCGATTTCCAGACGAAGTCCTGCACTTTCGCTTCTGTGATTTTGGCTAGTGGCTCGGCCTCGATCCATTTGGTGAAGTAGTCGATTGCTACAAGGAGGAATTTCCTTTGACCAGACGCCATGGGAAAGGGGCCAAGAATATCCATCCCCCATTGCGCAAAAGGCCATGGGGCACTCAAGGGTGTGAGCTCGGTAGCAGGTTGTCTCTGGACGTTGGCGTATCTCTGGCATCGATCACACTTTTTGACATATTCGATTGAATCATGATGCATTGTTGGCCAGTAATATCCTTGGCGGAGTAGCTTGTGGGATAGAGACCTGGCACCCAAATGGCTTCCGCAAGCTCCCTCATGTACTTCCCATAAAGCGTAGTCAGCTTCTGAGGGTCGGAGGCATTTCAAGAGGGGCAAGGAGTACGATCTTTTGTACAATTTGCCCTCATAAAGGATGTACCGGGAGGCTTGATTTCAGAGTTTCCAGGCTTCTTTCGTATCCTGGGGGAGAATCCCATCTCTAAGATAGGTTATCAGCGGGTCGACCCAGCTGGGCTCGTGGTCGATCTCCATTACGAGCCGTGGTTCTTCCGTACTCGGATGTTTTAAAACTTCAAAGAGGACGCCTTTGGGTAATTCGGCCGGAGCCGATGTCGTCAGTTTGGAGAGAAGATCGGCTCTGGTATTCTCCGACCTTGGAATTTGCCTGATGTCGAAATTGCCAAAGGCAGGGGTGAACTCCTTCACCTTCTCAAGATATTTGGCCATACTGTCCTCCCGCGCTTCAAAGCTCCCGCTGACTTGCCCCACCACAAGTTGGGAACCGCTGTGCACCCAGAGTTGACCTATTCCAAGCTCCCTGGCGATCCTCAATCCTGCGATCAGAGCTTCATATTCCGCTCCATTGTTTGTTGCGGGGAATTCGAAACGCAGAGCGTACTCCGCAACGACTCCTTCCGGGCTGGTCAAGATCAGGCCTGCACCCGCGCCTGTCATGTTGGAAGATCCGTCCACATGGAGGGTCCAAAAGCGATCGGAGGAACTGGCTTCTTCGTCGGGGGAGTTCGGTTGAGTCTTCAGGTCGTCAATTTTGCTTTGCTCAGGTTCGGCCTCCTCGGGGATGGTGCATTCTACTATGAAATCTGCCAATATTTGGGCCTTTATTGCCGGTCTAGGTTTGTAGTTGATGTCGAATTCTGTGAGCTCGATTGCCCATTTCGCCATTCTCCCAGAGGTGTCAGCTCGGTGTAAAATCGCCTTGATCGGTTGGTCGGTGAGTAACGTCACCGTGTGCCCTTGAAAGTAAGGCCGGAGTCTCCGAGCTGCAATCAACAAGACGTAGGTCAGTTTTTCTAATTTAGTATACCTGGTCTCGGCGTCCCTCAACATGCGACTAATGTAGTTTACCGGTCGCTGGACTTTCATTTTCTCTTTAACAAGGACAGCTGCAAGGGCTGTGGGAGAGACTGCCAGGTACAAAAATAGTTCCTCCTTAGGCTCGGGCTTCGCCAGCAGTGGGGGCGAGCTAAGGTAGCTCTTTAATTCTTCGAATGCCTGTTGGCATTCAGAGGTCCAACAGAAGTTCTTCGGTTGACTGAGGGTTTGAAAGAATGGCAAACATCATTTGGCCGACCTCGCGACAAAGCGATTAAGAGCCGCAACTCTTTCCGTGAGGCACTGAACCTCCTTGATCGACCTTGGGGCAGTCATATTTTGGATGGCGCGAATTTTCTCCGGATTGGCCTCGATCCCGCGCCCCGATACCATGAAGTCCAGGAACTTTCCTGAGGTTACCCCAAAGGCATATTTGGTCAGGTTCAGCTTCATTCTATACTTTCGAAGAGCGCCAAAGGTTTCCTCGAGGTCGGAGACATGATTTTCGGAAGACCTGCTTTTCACGAGCATATCGTCCACATAAACCTCCATGTTTCGGCCGATCTGCTCCTTGAAGATTTTGTTCACCAGTCGTTGATAGGTTGCGCCCGCGTTCTTGAGGCCGAACGGCATAACCCTGTAGCAGTAAAGGCCGCGATTAGTGATAAAAGCTGTCTTTTCTTCATCTTCCGATGTCATTCTAATCTGGTTATAGCCGGAGAACGCGTCCATAAAAGTGAGAAGCTCATGACCCGAGGTAGCGTCCACCAGTTGGTCGATCCTGGGAAGGGGGTAGCTGTCTTTTGGGCAAGCCTTATTCAGCTTTTTGAAGTCGATACACATCCTCCACTTGCCGTTTGCTTTCTTGACCAAGACAACATTGGAGATCCACTCAGGATAATTGACTTCCTTGATAAATCTGGCCTTGAGAAGTTTATCCACTTCCTCGGCTATTGCCTTTTGCCTCTCCGGGGCATGACTCTGGATTTTTCTTTTGTCGGCCGATGTTTAGGGTCGACCGCCAGACGATGTTCCATGACTTCTGTGTCAATCCCCGGTATATCCGCCGGGACCCATGCGAAAACGTCCGCATTCCTTCGGAGGAAATCCACGAGACACGTCCGCACCTCCTCCTTCAGGTTGGAGCCAATTAACACCACATGCTCCGCATTCCCATCATTCAAAGGAATTGGTATTAGGTCCTCGATCGGACCGCCCCTCTCTTCAGTGAGGTCATCGCGCGCATCCAATCCATCGACCGGACAGAGGTCCGCTTGATCGTTTCTCTGCAGGGCAATGTTGTAGCATTGCCTGGCCAGCGCTTGGTCTCCCCGGACTTCTCCGATCCCCTTGTTGGTGGGGAACTTCAATTTCAAATGGTAGGTCGAAACAACGGCTCTGAGGGTATTGAGGTCGGGTCGGCCAAGAATTGCATTGTAGGCAGATGGCGCCTTTACCACCAGAAAATTCACCAGGGCTCTGGACTGCTTTGGATGCTGACCCGCGGTCACAGTTAGAGCTATCGTTCCTTCCGTCGGAACGGCGTCACCGGTAAACCCTATTAAGGGGGAGCAAATCGGCCTTAGATGACCGTCAAGAGTGGCCATTCTTGAAAAGGCACTGTAGAATAAGATGTCGGCCGAACTCCCGTTGTCGACGAGAATGCGACGGACGTCATAATTTGCTATGTTCGAGGAAACTACGATTGCGTCGTTGTGAGGGAATTGGACTCCCTGGGCGTCTTCTTCAGTGAAGGCTATGGGTTCTTCAACTTTTTGCCGCTTGAGGGGTGCAGCTGATGTGCTGATTGCCTCCTGCCGGGATTCCCCCGAGATGACATTGACGGAATCCGACGGAGACTGGTCGCCCGGCCACCCTTTATCGGCGACCACAACTGGAGGTAATTGTGCAAAAACCTCACGAGAGGGCATCGGACGGGGAAAAGAGGATTGGGTGCTGGAAAAGGTGGCTGGAAGCGGGTCCGTTGAGCGCTCCTTCAAGAACAAGGGTGCTGCGAAGACACCGCCCTCCTTCTAGCGCCAATCCTGTTGGTGCAAAAATCCGCTTGCGCCGGAGAAGCTGGAGTCGGGGAAGCCGCGGTTGCCGCCGGGTCCTGCAAGGGAAGTCTAAACCGGAGGTGGGGTTGCTCCGGCAAGACCCTCCGACGCTCAAATCAGTTCTCTGCCTCAACAAGAATGGAGTGCTCGAACGGAGAATTTAGCAGAGTTTTGAGATAAGGAAAAATGAGCTTAAAGAATAATGTATCTGGTCCCCCTTTTATAGGCGGAGGAGGCAACGGATTGATGGCGACGTTTGTAACCGCCTGGTAGTGGGCCGCCCATGGTCAGGGGAATTGATTGCGAAAGATAGTGGGGTAGATCCGTGGCTATCGTCATAGCCCGCCACGTAGGGCCTGTTGCAAGTAGTGGAGCGGCGTCCGTTGCCGCCAGTTGTCAGCGAGTAGTGGGATCGTGCAGCACCTGCCGCAGGGAATGGAGCAGCATCGTGGCTGTTGACACAGCCTGTCAGAGAGTAATGGGTCCGCTGCAGGGGGCGATGGAGCCGCACGGAATCCGCTACAGGAAGTGGAACAGGATCATGGTTGTTATTGTGATCTGCCAAGGGGCGCGGATCTGTTGATCGAGGCTCGGCAGTGGTCGGAGTTTGGCCTTTGTAGGAGTCCGGGAGGGGTCCTCCTTTCGGTTGAGGTCATGGGTGGAGTCCGGCTCCAGCAGCTGATACTGAGGTCGGAGACTGAGGGTGGAGCCCGGCTCCCGTAGGAGTCCGGGCGAAGCCGTCCTGCTGTCGATGGTGGAGCCCGGCTCCCGTAGGAGTCCGGGCGAAGCTGTCCTGCTGTCGATGGCAGAGCCCGGCTCCCGTAGGAGTCCGGGCGAAGCCGTTCTGCTGTCGATGGTGGAGTCCGACTCCCGTAGGAGTCCGGGCGAAGTCGTTCTGCTGTCGATGGCGGAGCCCGGCTCCCGTAGGAGTTCGGGCGGAGCTGTCCAGCTGTCGATGATGGAGCCCGGCTCCCGTAGGAGTCCAGGCGAAGCCGTTCTGCTGTCGATGGCAGAGCCCGGCTCCCGTAGGAGTCCGGGCGAAGCTGTCCTGCTGTCGATGACGGAGTCCGGCTCCCGTAGGAGTCCGGGCGAAGCCGTTCTGCTGTCGATGGCGGAGCCCGGCTCCCGTAGGAGTCCGGGCGGAGCCGTCCTGCTGTCGATGGCGGAGCCCGGCTCCCGTAGGAGTCCGGGCGAAGCCGTTCTGCTGTCGATGGCGGAGCCCGGCTCCCGTAGGAGTCCGGGCGAAGCCGTTCTGCTGTCGATGGCGGAGCCCGGCTCCCGTAGGAATCCGGACGGAGCTGTCCAGCTGTCGATGACGGAGCCCGGCTCCCGTAGGAGTCCGGGCGAAGCCGTTCTACTGTCGATGGTGGAGCCCGGCTCCCGTAGGAGTCCGAGCGAAGCTGTCCTGCTGTCGATGACGGAGCCCGGCTCCCGTAGGAGTCCGGGCGGAGCTGTCCAGCTGTCGATGACGGAACCCGGCTCCCGTAGGAGTCCGGGCGGAGCTATCCAGCTGTCGATGACGGAGCCCGGCTCCCGTAGGAGTCCGGGCGAAGCCGTTCTGCTGTCGATGGCGGAGCCCGGCTCCCGTAGGAGTCCGGGCGAAGCCGTTCTGCTGTCGATGGCGGAGCCCGGCTCCCGTAGGAGTCCGGGCGGAGCCGTCCTGCTGTCGATGGCGGAGCCCGGCTCCCGTAGGAGTCCGGGCGAAGCCGTTCTGCTGTCGATGGCGGAGCCCGGCTCCCGTAGGAGTCCGGGCGAAGCCGTTCTGCTGTCGATGGCGGAGTCCGGCTCCCGTAGGAGTCCGGGGGGAGCTGTCCAGCTGTCGATGACGGAGCCCGGCTCCCGTAGGAGTCCGGGCGAAGCCGTTCTGCTGTCGATGGTGGAGCCCGGCTCCCGTAGGAGTCCGGGCGAAGCCATCCTGCTGTCGATGATGGAGCCCGGCTCCCGTAGGAGTCCGGGCGGAGCTGTCCAGCTGTCGATGACGGAGCCCGGCTCCCGTAGGAGTCCGAGCGGAGCGGTTCTGCTGTCGATGGCGGAGCTCGGCTCCCGTAGGAGTCCGGGCGAAGCCGTTCTGCTGTCGATGGCGGAGCCCGGCTCCCGTAGGAGTCCGAGCGAAGCTGTCCTGCTGTCGATGACGGAGCCCGGCTCCCGTAGGAGTCCGGGCGAAGCCATTCTGCTGTCGATGGCAGAGCCCGACTCCCGTAGGAGTCCGGGCGAAGCTGTCCTGCTGTCGATGACGGAGCCCGACTCCCGTAGGAGTCCGGACGAAGCCGTTCTGCTGTCGATGGCGGAGCCCGGCTCCCGTAGGAGTCCGGGCGAAGCCGTTCTGCTGAGGATTTCGGCTGTGGGTATTTTATACCCAACACAACCTATGCTCTGATACTAGTTGAAGGAATAACTAAGGCAGCATGCATGCTAGAATAATAAAAATTTTCACACATGCGGTGGAAGCATATTTATCTAACATGCATCGTCTAGATCTCATCTCATGAGATCTTTTCTATCATATTTTTAAGATCTATATGTAGCAAATAAAATTTTATTAAAGTAAAAATATGAAGATCTCATCTTCATCTTTGCGCGGATAGTTATTCACCATAATTGATGATCGTGGATATTTCTTCGATTTTTTTTTGAGATGCATAAGTATCTAACCTATATAGGTATCTATGAGACAGATCTAAGAAAACTCCTCTTTATTTCTTCATCAAGAAACCAGCGCAAAGAAGAAAGAAGAAGATGAGAGAACTCCTCTCAAATCAATATCCTGAATCTTGGCACGTAGAAGGAAGAAGACGCTCAATCCTTGAGTGTGGAAACCAAGGACACCCAACTCTTGGGCATGAGGAAGAGAAGAGAGGGAGAGGGCATGAAGAGCTCAAGAGAAAGAGGGGGAGGTGTGGAGGCTTGGGGCTAACTTATTTTGATTGCTTAGGTTTAGAGATTTCATCTTAAGTCCCTTTTATAGTCTAAAACGGAGTCCTATTTGGTTTAGAAATTCTGTCAAATCAGATCTTTATCTCATAAGAAATCCAAAACTAACTTTAATTAGGACTCTTAGGGCACCTCCACTTACTCTCTTTGATGCCAAAATTAGATGGGGCATGCGCCCCATCTTTCTCTCCCTTTCCTAGTCGCAATAGGTCTTGGGGGTGCCAACTATGGTCTAATTTAATTGGGTTCAAATCTAATTTCTTCCAACTTAATTAATGAGGAAAAAATAGCTCTTGGCTGCCCATATTGCTTGCAATTGATTTGGTCCAATCCTCATCTCATAAGGATTCAAGTCCAAAGAGGATTTTGGGTTTATCATGTGCTATCATGGTTTTCTAAATCCAATAGAATTTCTCAAATCCAAATCAATTAGAACCACATGATCTCAATTGTATGATCCTAGATCAAATCCCTTATTGTGTGACCCATAGGTTCAATTCTGTCTGGTAGTAGAATATATTGTGATCTTCATCAACAATATCATTGAAACTCCTTTTAATAGTTTGGAATCCCTTCCAATTCAATCAATTTGAAAATTATTGATTATCAGAATAATTCTCAATTAGTCATACGTTTCACTAGTGATACCTAGCAGTATGTGGTGGCAATCCAGCAGAACTGAATAGATAAATCTTTAGGTACAGTTGCCATATGATCTAGTCTTTTATCATGAATCCCGACAAGACTAAGATTATGGATAACTTGTCAACTTAATCTTGTCATATATAAGATTCAATCAATCTAAGTTCTTAGTGAATTCTTATGAAAACTTCTTTCCATCATTCACACTTGTCATGGCTATGAACTTTCGAACTCAGTTTCATGATCCTCATAGGACTTCTTTCTAACTATCAGGGTCCATAGATCCCATATAGGTGCATATCCTATTCTTACAATGAACCTACTGCAGCTAACATACACCTTAAGGCTCCGTATGATTAGGAGATTGAGTTATGATGTAGTTAAACTACAGCAACCTCATTGTGAATAGTCAAGGCATCATAGGTCGAGAACTATTCACACTACTACAGCACTGAGTATGTCATAATGAGAAGGTAGATATCCAAGTGCCTACTCGTATTGGTCATGCTTAGTATCCTTATTTTCTAACAAGCACCTGCACTCTCTTTCGGTATCTCAACACTGTAGATTCGAGACTCATCTATCCATAAGAAAGTGATCTATGCACCTACCTATCTGGATCGATCATCGTCCCCGTGATGATCCTACGGTTGGAAGCAATTTATGAATTAATCATCAATGATATATGCCTTAAGTTCTCAACTCTTGAAAATATGTGTCATCATGTTATTAATTCATTGGACGATTCATAAACACATTACACAATATGAATGGATAAGCAACCTGAATTTTATTTTATTAATTAGTCAAGATTACAAACTATGCTCTTAAAATGATGACATATGTCGGTCTAATTGGTTTCTAGGGCATGTATCTAACAAGGCTACATGGCCTTGTTTGGTCCACGATGTAGTCACCTCTATTGCTAGTCGACCATGTTATGGCCATCATCAGCCACAACAAGCCCTCCATAGGCTAAGTTTTTCTTCTTTTTCTCTCTTTTCAATTCTTCTTATTTGGTTCGTAACTAGAATCGGAATGGGAATCAAAATAGATTAGAATTGAAATTGGAATGGCTAAATTCCCTAAAGTGTTTGGTTCGTAACCGAAATCAAAATCAAAATTTAAATAGAAATTTGAATCCTTAGAGGAGAGTAGAAATTAAATTTTAGATAGATTGGACCATTCCTATTCCATTCTGAAATTAAAATCGGAATGAGACTTCTTGTAGCCAAACAGTTGGAATTGAAGCCATCTATTCCCATTTCAATTCCAGACTCCAATTCTCCTCAATTCTATAACCACAAGGAGTCTTGATGGTTTCTCTCTCTCTCTACCCTTACCACCACCCATGACCAAACCACCAACACCACCAGCGGACACCCAGGTCTTCTTTCTCTCCTCTTTCCTTTCTTCTTCCTTTTTCCCTTTTCTCTTATTCTTCTTTTCTTCTCTTTGTTCGAGTAAGGAGGCAAGCTGCTGATGGGTCGAATCGTTGATGAATACCGGATGATTGTCGAGGAAGGGAGGATAGAAGCGTAGTTGGAATGGAACGGTCAAAATATGTTCACAGTTATCTAAAATGGGCGATGGCATTTTGATCATTGGAAATAGCAGACTAAGACTGGTTGGCTAGCCAAAGAGCCATTTTAGAACAATTTGGAAATATGAAGGTGGGATTTGACGAAATTTAAAGAGGGTCAAGTTGTAATTTTGCTAAACTTTAATTGGTTCAGATTCCAAAGATTGGCCGTGCAATTGATGCAAGAGAGAGCTGCCTACATTAGGCACAAATCTCCCTGCTTTCTATTCCGATAGTGATCGTAGGGTCATTTTCCTAGTCGATGATTTGAGCCTTCTGGGGGGGGGAGAATAATCTCTATAAGATGGGCCACACAGTGGTGAGACAGTGTCTAGAGCCAGGTTTTATAGCTGAATCTTAAAATGAGACTTGGAATCAAGCAATCAAGAACTCCGGCTGCAAATTAAAATCGAAGCCCAACTTTATTCTTTTCCACACAAAATAAACATTATACATCAAAATGTATGAGATATATCATACACTGATGACCTGTCTTCACAACAATGAAATGCTTATATTAGATAACATAATTTCCCAGTGAATAAGGCCCTCAAAATTAACCTTCAACTTGTTCAACAGAATGACTATTTGAGTGTGTGTTTCCAGCTACAGTCTCTGGTGCTGATTCAGGCTCAACCGTGCTAGACTCTGGATGACTATTTGAGTGTGTGTTTCCAGCTACAGTCTCTGGTGCTGATTCAGGCTCAACCATGCTTGACTCTGAAACTAGCCTCTCGACAGGAATCTTAACAACATCCCTGCGAACTCCAATATCAGATACAAACCGGCCAATGCAGTACATACCACTAGCTACCACCACCAACCCACTAGCGCTAGTAGTCAAGAAACGAAGAGGAGAAGAGGCTATCGCCGTGATCGCAGCTGTCAAAGATGTCAACTGTCCACTTCGTCCCACACTGAAAGAGGTCACTATGAGCAGACCTGTCTTGCAGTATATTGCAAAGTCCTCACAGTTGTTCTTGAATATACTATACATGCCAAATCCATTATTGAGTAGATATTTGGCACGATGAAGGACAGCATCAGGTGGGTCTGAAGCAGCCAGTGTGCAGGTCCCACCTCGAGCTTTGGCAATGAAGAAAGCTGGGGAGACAGAGTAGTGGAAAAAGTAGAGATTGCCTTCAGCAAGGAAGCAATCAAGGCAGGACATTATTACTCCATGCAGATTGCTCTGATCACCACATCTCTCACAGGCAGTTCCCAAATTAGATGGAGAAGAGCTGAAAAGAATTCTGTCTAGGACAGTTCCTGTGCCAATCTCCTCACCTGCTGCTCTTGTGAAGTGGATGACCATGCCATCTCCCACATATATCCCTAGGAGAAGACAGAAGTGGCACTTAATAATGTGTAGAGTTACAGAAAGCCAAATGTTATTTATCACAAGAACGGCATGCAGTATCTTGTCCTATTGAGCCAGAAATGGTCCAAAATGAATCCTAACATACTTTGTCTGTCATGATCACAAAAAAATAAAAAATAATAAAAAAAAAAGAGCCTCTTTTTGTTGCTAACCTGCAAGGAATAAGCAAGGATGATTCTCATGATTATGAGAGTGTAGTATGATGTTATTTAGAAGCCACAAACATACAGCAATCTTAAGAAGTTCTAAACTTTTCAAGAAGCAAACAATTAAGAGAACATTTCTGTGCAAAATCGGGTGGGGTTAAAACTGAAATAACACATGGCATTGCATGGCAGATCCAATGAGTACGTCATGGAAAAATATGTAAGATATTTATTTCTAGAAAGGCCATGCCATAGGCAACCAAGAAAGGCTCTCCAGACAGGAAGCCTGATCATAACAGATGGGATGTTGAACCTGGGTTTTGAGTCCATGCCAGCTGGCCAATACCAAGCAAGGCCGATATTGGGCAGCACAGGGTCGGCATGGCATCCATTATATCATTTTTTACAATTTAACATATATATATATATATATATATATATATATATTCCTTTTCCTTTGGGGTGGGATTCTATTTGGACTGCGTCTGTGTCAAGGGCATTTTCAGTTAGGGTCAAGTATGGGTTGAACTTTAAATAGGCCGAGTATAGGTCAGAGCTTTGACCTGACTCGGAGCATTGTAGTAGAATTCTGTTTGGGTTGAAATGATTTAGGTCAGGTTGTTATGTTGGCATTTTTCTTAATACTAGTTATTCAAGTTATTTTGGAAACTATCCTATAACAATTATAAAGATTAGATTTGACAGGCTAGGGTAATTTTATTAGGGACTGGGTCTTGCAAAGTGGATTTGATTAGGGTAAAATGGCTGATCTGGAATATCCCATGGGTGGGTATGGTCAAGAGGTCTTGACCTGATCTTAGATCATTATGGTATAATTCTGTTTGGGTTGAAATGATTTAGGTCAGATTATTATGACCTTGAATAAGAATTTTTCGAGTGGCTGGTATTTTTCTTAAAACTAGTTTTTTAAATTATTTTGGAAATTATCTGGTAACAATTATAAAGATTAGATTTGATAGGTTAGGTTCAGTTTGTTAGAGACTGGGTCTTGCTAAGTGGATTAGATTAGGGCAAAATGGTTGACTTGGAAGAACCCATGGGTGGGTATGGTCAAGACATCTTGACCTGTCCTTGAATTGGGTCATGTATGGGTCAAGCTTCTCTATCTTGCTATCCCCACTTGACCCAACCAGACCTAATCCATTGCCACCCCTATGACATACCCTGTGCTACTGGTACTTGAATCCCTGTGTTAAATAGCTTGGTTGCAGAACTTATATAAGTTGTCTCCTCTTCTAGTGTATTTAGGGTTCTACTCTCATGAAAAGGTGGGGATGTTCATTGAAAAATAACCATCAAAAAGAATTTTCTGAGTAAAACCTAAAAGGAATTACCTATAAATGTTCTCAAGCATGAAAAAAATGAATTATAGATAAATTTCTAAATTTTGGATAAGGTACTGCCTCAATGTCATCAAGCAGTTACATATTTTCTGTTAAGATTTTAATCTATAAGGTGTCACACAAAACTAAAACCAGAAATTCTCAAAGGATAAATTACAATAACCAGAAAAAAATCCATAAATGAGTCAAAAACTTATATTCATAAGCCAAACACATTTTATATGAACTATATTATAGTGAATCTCTGGTTGAAGCTGCAAAATGGCATGATAGTTGGGTAAAGGAAATTACTGGAACTGATTTTAGTGTCACATTTTCTTGTTTCTTTTTCTTGAAGCAAAAAATTTCACTAAAGTAACGGTTAAGGGTGCGTTTGGTTACACTTTTTGATTTTTGATTTTTGATTTTAAAAAAATATTTTTTATTTTTTTTGATTTTTGCTATT
This sequence comes from Elaeis guineensis, assembly GCF_000442705.2. Lineage (NCBI taxonomy): Eukaryota > Viridiplantae > Streptophyta > Magnoliopsida > Arecales > Arecaceae > Elaeis > Elaeis guineensis. The sequence goes on along the minus strand of NC_025993.2, from coordinate 185,461,108 downwards.
AAGTAAAAGCAAAAAAGTAAAAAGTATGTTTGGTAACTACGTTGCTATAAAGCAAAAAGCAACATTTGGGGACGGCAGATGAAGAGCTCGACGAGGGAGAAGGATTCAAGAAGGGGGTAGGGAGGTGAAGAGTTCAACGAAAGATTCGGGCTCTTTACTTTTTGGTTTGACGTTTTAGATGTGCGGAAGCAAAAAAAAGCAGAAAAGCAAGTTTTGAAAAGCAAAAAATTTTTGCTTTGCATATAAAACAATTATTTTGATTTTTTTGATTTTTGCTTTTTGCTTTTCATGGTGTTACCAAACGTTGCTTTTTGATTTTTGCTTTTTAAAAATCAAAAAATTAAAAAAAAATACTTTTTTAATGGCTAACCAAATGCACCCTAAGCATACACAAAATGTAATAGCAGTGCCCGCATAGTACATCTATAATGTGCTTGGTGCTAGGTGAGAATCAATTATGTAAAATCATCACTGAAAATGGTTAGACCTACCTGAAGGACTTGAACAAAAACAACAAAAATGTAGTTGAAAGCATCTTGTCAAATAGGCAATGATAACTAATAACATCATAATTTGCTTCTAAACAAATTTATTTTTATTGGTAGATCATGGTAAGTTTATCAAGAAATAAGATAAAAGATGAAAAGAGGAGAAACTAAGGTAAGGAGGCAACCAGCCCTGGAATAAATAATAAAATTTAGCAGCAGATTGACAAATATGTATGACATTAACCCGCCCTACTAGCAATATGTTTGACTTCATCCTCCATGAGAATTGGACACAAGGAACCCTTCAGAACTTTCACAAAACAAAGGATAAGCTGAGTCACCAACCATCCATGACAAATATGCTCTAGTTTCTTAAGCTAGTTTCTGTAAGCCTTATTTCTCATTCCATTAGTCTACTCCAAGGCAAAGCAAAATACAGCCAAGAGCAACTTAAAATCTCAAAGAATTCTTAAAATCAACTCATGTCCTAAAATCTATTGTTTGACAAGACAAACTATCAGTCACTGCACTTGCAAGTGTACAGTCTACTATTAGTTACTTCTACAAGTCAGAACCTGTTAAATGATTCAGGAATAAGGTTTACATGCAACAGATTCAGAATGGAAAATGAGTTCAGAACAAAGATAGTGAAGTAGAAAGGGACATACACCGACAGCTATTGTGCTTAACCTCATAATTTTGGAAGTATACCCACCAGTATTAATTCTTGTTTATGTGAGAGAAAGGAGTAAAGCACATGGTCAATATGAAACTTGTTTTAGTCCATTAGAATAGGAAAGCTCAAATAGATGAGCAGCAGTAACAGATTAAAATTAACAAAATTAATACTAATGGGAAAAAAGCAATCCAGAAACTTTCAGTATTCCAGATATAACTAATTAAAGACCAAGAACAATAGTTGAAAAGCTTGGAAATTGTAAATTATATGATAAACAGCTGTCTCAAGTCTCAACCATGGAATTTTGAAGAGAACACTAGTAGAAATTTAGATGTGCAAGATAAAAATGAAAGCAATAATATTATGCACAAGCATTTGCTAAAAAATATCTTGTTTGTGACAATGCTTATAAAGAGGGGACAGTGTTTATAAAGAAAGCCAATCTACGCAAGCAAACAAAAAAGAGAAACATGATAGCAAATTCACAACTGATAACAGGGGACAATGCTTATAAAGAAAGGAAGTAGATCATGCAAGCTGACAACTCCTGTTACTGAAACAGTAAGAATGGATCATTGTGACATCAGACATTCCAACAAATGGTTGGAAATTAGCTTTGGAACGGGGAGTAACCAAAGCTAAAACCCTGGAATGGAATTTATGGCCTTCAACTTGTGGGAAGGGACTGCTTCAAAGAAATTGTTAATTCAATTTGAAAGTTGAAATGTTCTTTCTCCTTCAAAAAGCTGCAAGGCAGGTTATGTTTCCAATTGAATTTGATTGTCCATTAGATCCAAGCCATGATTTAAACATTTGTTTTGAAGGGAATTCTCAAGAGATGGCCTTACCAAAGCAGATGTCAATGCAAACAGGTTCCATGCTCTCAATCATGGCCTCAATGTATCATTGTAACTTCATCTAGAGCAATTGGTGGTTCCTGACCAAAGCGTAGACTCTTGTCTACTAAAGAGATTGAAAACTTTGGCATCTAAAGAGATTGAGCAAGGACCGCATTTTGATGGTATGCATTTTCTTTTTATCTTTTTTGAAGAAGATAAACAGAGGACTTTTTGAGGATGGGCCTTGGCGCCATAGTGAGGATAATCCATTGTGACTTGGGTGTCACAAGTTTGAAATATGGAAAACCTCTCTAAATCCCATAGTAACAGGAGCGTCATGCAATGGAACACCCTTTTTATAAACATAAAACTTTCTAGAATGATTTTAGATGTGGAATGTGATTGGAAGAAAAATTGGGTCATTGAGTGATTTCGTATTTGTTGTTTTCCTCACTTTGTCTTGATTTCCCCCTAAAGTTTATATTGCTTTCTAAGTGTTATTATTAACTTCGTTTTGTCTATCCTCTTAATCTAATTTTGATTGAAATTCTACTGCTTATTGGGATGGAGCAGAAGGCGCACTTACAATTATAATGCTTGAATGCAAGCCTAAAAAAGCATGCACATGCACGTGAACGCAGACAAACACACACAAAAGGATGACAGAAAGAATGAGGAGACATTTAACAGGTGCACCTCATAATGCTACGATCTAGTTGATGTAGAATTGCTCCGAGAGACTCGAGATAATGGATGACTTTGTCAAATGAAAAAGTAGTTGAGGCGTCAGATTGTTTTTCACCTTCAATTAACACTGGACTCCCATAGAGAAAGTGAAAAGAACCAGAGTTGCAATCAACATTACAGAAAGCTCTGATGACAATGTTTCAATAGTAAGATCAAGTATGGCCCCTGCAATGTAAACTACTTACAGGCATCATAATTTGGCAGCATCTTGAATCCATGGAGTGGATAGGCAAACCCATAATCATGACCGACAAGCCGTCTCCCGACTATGTGGAGGAATCCACCATGTGCTGATATAGTACAATCTGGGGTCATTGTTGCAGCAGAGCAACACCCCTGAGACCAACATAGCAAATATACCTCAAATGTGCGAGCATGGGGGTCAAATGGTGCAAGGGAAAGATGGCGCTGTTCTCGAAACTAGGAGAAGAGACTAACTTGTTCTGCAGCGACCTACACGTGTCGGAAAAGTAGGGAAAACTATGGAGTAGCAGAAATCTAATCTAATCAACGAATGTTGTAGCCAAAAGGAAGGATCCCATTCCAGAAATTGCAATATATGGTCGTATCCCTTTCGAAGGCTCGTTGTTCAACCACCGCCGACAATGTCGCCCACGTTCCTTCCTTCTCCCTAAAGAATCGGGAAACAGATATCGACATCCGGGTAGCCGAACCAAAATTCGGAAATGGGAGCACATAATTTAAGAACGAAATCAAGAAGATCTTGTCAGGGAGAACCTCAACCAAACCTAACCTGTCCTACCCACCTCTCCTCTCCTCTATTTAAGAAGATGATGCGTAATAACGCAAAGGAGGAGAAGAAAGAAGCAAGGGGAGAGAGAATCACCGTGGTGGGCATAGATGTAGCCCTTCCTCCAGGAGTAGATGTGATCCCCGGGCTTCAGCTCCTCCCTCTCGATCCGGTTCGACAGCACCGTCATCATCCCCCCGATCGTCACCAGAGAGACAAGAGAACGGGTTGGGTCTCCCTTCTCTCTCTCTCTCTCCCCCCTCCCCCGCAACGCGGCACCCCTCTCCCCAAGCGGAGTTAGAGAGGGCTTCTGGGCTTGCTTGCTTAATGGCGAAGGAGCCTCGGCGTTCATTCCGTGCAAGCACCCTGGGCCGTGGCCCGAGGAGGGAACCGAAACTTGGATTCGTTTGTTAGGCTTGGCTGGCGCCGCAAAACCAACATGATGGCTCTCGTCACCATCGACTTGTGATGGGCCAAAATTACTTGATCTTGATCTTGATCTGAAATAATAGTGATCATTTTCATGATGATATTAATGCTCCATTGGAGATCGTACTCGTATCTCATTTATTATTTATTATTTTTATTTTTTTATAAATAAAAATAATAAAATCAATCCAATTCGATAGATATATATTTTATTTAAATCTGATTAAATTTAAAAAATAGAGTTTGATTGAATTTATATTCAAATTTGAAAAAAATTTAAAAACTGTAGTATAAATATGGATAAGATATAGATAATACTATTTCGAACTCGAATCCGATCCGATCCTACAAATATGAATAATATCCAAATCTATATCCATATATATATATATATATATAGTTAATATGATAATTATATTAATTTCATTAATTATTAAATTATATTTATATATTTTTTTTCTTTATTTTCATTATCTTTTACTATCTCAAGTTTCTTTTTCACTTAATATATTTTATTATAAAATAAAATAATTAATATTTTTATATCTTAAAAATATTATAATTTTAAATTTTTCATTTTTTTGAACAAATCTTAATAGAGGTAGTCTTATTTTATTTACAAATAATATATTTTCATCTTTATAAAATGAGAAATATAAACTTATTCAAAATATCAATAATAGTAATAATAATAATAATTTTTTTTATTATGATTTTATTTTCAAATAGACAATTCTAATTCATCCTATGACAGTGATTCATGTTTAATTTATCTCATAAAAATTAAATTTAAAATTAAAAAAAATATCAAGTCCATGTTAACCAAGCCAATAAAATAATAGAATCTAATAAATAACTATTTTGATACTATATAATCATTAACATATATTTTATAATAAAAATAATTAGTAGTTTTGGTTCTAAAGTAAAAAATTGAAAGTAAAATATTCTCATTACATATTGTAGCTAAATAATTTGTAGAGTTGCAGTTGTCACTTTATAAAATTATTTGAAAGTTTGGTATCAAGTTCACTATTTTTTTAGCATTATATTAAAATTTATAAATAAAATAATAAATTTAATAATTTTATTTTATATTGAATTATAATTTTATTTTTATATTTGATTTCTATAAATTTGGACTAATAAATTACGTTCTATGTTGAATTAGTAATTCTGTTTTGATTGATAATATGTATAAAATTATACTGATTGTTTATTTTTTTGGATATGGGATGGATATTGATTGAATATGAAAAAATAAATTATTCATGAATATCTCTAAATTTATTGAGTATGTGGATGCATATTTTTTTTTATCTGATCAAATATTGAATAAAATTTAAATATAAAATATTAAATTTAAATTTAAAAATAAATAATATATTATTTTATTCAAATTTTATCCGCTGCCATCCCTACCTGTGGACGATTGAAATTCGCAGGGAAAAAGGTTAAGCCGGACTTCCACGGGATAGTGTGCGGATGGGTTTGCTTCTCCGATCAACCAACTGGGGAGAGACGTGCCCTGTGCTCCTGTGATTTAGTTTAGAAATTACTGCGCAGGTGCCTTTGCAATCATTGCTATCCTCTTCCAAACGCTTGCCGGCCAAAAACTACCCGTATCACCTTACGCTGAGACATTGTTTCCCATATAAACGCCCCCATGGCCGGTGGTCCGCAAACGACAAGTGCATGTCCGTCGCATTAGCCAAATTTTTTTTTTTTTCTTCTTCTTCTTTTTCTCCCGTTGGAGGGGGCCAAACCTGAATTAAAAACGTGCGAAAGTGATATCCCGAGTAAAATACCGTGAAGGGGCCAAGCCTGAATTAAAAACGAACGAAAGTGATATCTTAAATAAAATATTATTATTATGCATCTAAAGACTGAAGTATTAGATTTATATTCTAAAAATCAATTATTAACTAACACATTATATATTTTTAAAGTTTAAATTTATACTTGTAATATTTTTATTATAAATAAAAGACTTTTTCTTTTCAATCATGCTTATGTGTCCATAATTTATCTTAAAAATTAACAAGGATGATTTTTGTATATTCTTAAAGAATTAAAAATTTGAGACATACATTAATTAGTGGTTAATTTCTAAATACTCCCGATCAAAGGATCATCACGGAGGACAGTGATTAATCCATTTGAGATCGGTGCACGGTTCACCTTCCTTGTGGGCAGATGAGTCTTGGATCTGTAGTATAGAGCACTGGGATGAAGGTGTAGGTGGTTATTAGAGAACAACTTGTACAGAGTATGACCAACACGAGAATCACATGATTGTTTATTCACTCGTCAGTGATTTTCTCGATGCTGCAGTAGTATGAGTGGTCTTTTGACCTGCGGTGATATTGGCTATTCGCAGCGAAACTACTGAGTTTGATTGCCGTTCCCTTGATCTCTAGCCATTCGGATCCTTACTGTGTATGTTAGCTTCAGTAGGTTCAGATTCGCTGTTTGGAGTAGGATGCACTTAGATGGAATTTATCGACCTTGATAGAAAAAGAGAAGTTCTATATGATTTGCGAGATTGAGTTCAGAAAGTCTTTGGCCAAAGCAAGTATGAATACTGAAAAAGAATTTCCATAGGATTCACAAATGAACTCAAATCGAACCAATTTTACATAAGATTGACGATGGGGTTTGACGAGTTTTCCATGACCTCCATCAAGTCGGGACTCATAATAGAATGACTAAATCATATGATAACTGCACCTAGGAGTTTATTTTTTCATTTTACTAGATCGTCACTACATACTGCTAGGTGTCACTGGTAGATTGTGAGACTCATCGGGCGTCATCTTGATGATCGATGGCCCTCGAAGGGTAGAATTAAAAATATTCTAATCCATCGAAAATAGTTTCGATGATATTATGATAGAGATTACAATATATCTCACTACCAGATAGAATGAAACTTATGGGGTCACACATTAAGGGATTTAATCTCGAATTTGTCAATTGGACTTATGAAGTTCTAATTGGGTTAATGTTTATTTGAAATTTTATTAGGTCTATGAGCATCATGCTAGTACATGGTTAAACCTAATTCTTCTCGAGACTTTGATTTGATCAAGTATATAGCCTTGAACCTAACCTAAATTCATTTGGGTTTAATTAGGCTCTTAATTATAAGTCCAAGAGAATTTAATTAAGTCAATTAGTTGACATAATTATCCTAATATTATCTCTTTCATATCTCCTAATTATCTCTAAGTATGCATGTGGAATAGATAGAAGAATGGGTGGCATAATTTTTTTTTTGAAAATTATTGAGCACCATATCCTAGAGGGGCCCACCCCCTCTTATGTGTAATGGCATGAAGAAAAGAGGGTGGGGTCCATGCCCCATCTCTTATGGCTGGAGATCCCTTGTGGGGTGCCAAGAGTTGGCGTCCTAATCATCTGACATGTATTCCATGGATGACTATTGTACATGCTTAAAAGGGCTGATTAATTACCTTTTATATCTGATTTTAGTTGGCTTAAATCATATTTAAAAGATAGAGGATTCTTATGAGATAAAGATCTATCTTTTTAAGATGACAGGGTTCCTAATATATGTCAGGGCTTATGTCTATTTAAAGGGAGGTCTCTAGGGTTTCTTAGTATTGATTTTTCATCAAGAAAACCTTTCCTCTCTCCATCTCCATGCCTCCTCTCTCTCATATTCTTCTTTTTCATGTCCAAAGGTTGGGTGTTCTCTCTTCCACACGCTTAAAAAGAGTTCTGGTGACTTAGAGATTAAGGATCGAGGAGAAGAAGAAGAAGGCTGTAGATCAAGGAGTTGATCTCTCAATTAAGATCAAAAGAGTTGATTAGAGTCCTGAAGGCCAAGGTTCTTCTTGAGAAGAAGAATCTTCTATGAGAAAAAAAATTCGAAATTGATCCCGATGGATACCTGTAGAGGCCGGACGCACAATCCGATGGATACCTGTAGAGGCCGGACACATGTGCGGCTCCATCTTCTACAAATCTTTTATCTGAAACGGTGAATTTCTACCTGTGCAAAGGTAATAAGATATGATCTCATATTTTTCTTAAATTCTAAATTAATTATATGTGCTTTCTTCTAGACTTGGGTAGGTTTAGATTTGATATCTTGCATGTCGGGTTAAAGGGTTTAACCCAATTTATTTTTCTCTGCATGTTTTCAAAATTTTAAAATTTACACATGCTGCCTATCCTATTTTCTATCAATGGTATCAAAGCTAGATTTTTTAAAAATATATATGATCTGATTTTTAGGTTAGATCTGAAAGTTTTAATGATTTAAAATCAATTTTGTACTGATATAAGGTTGTTCTGGTATAGGGTTTACCCCCTATACTGCAAAGTTTATCCTAGTACGAGATTGATTGATTCTGAAAATTATTTTCAAAATAATTAAATCAAATCTTTTAGATCTAAAAATTAATATATATGATATGTTTATTTTTGATTTAGATCTGAAATTAGAATGATTAAAAGTTCATATCAAACTGGTATAAGGTTGTCCTGATATAGGGTTTATCTCCTATATTGTAAAGATTGTCCCAGTTTGATGTGAATCAATTTTTGAAAAGGTACTTTCAAAATATTTTAATCATTATTTTAGATCTAATTTTATATATATTTGATATGTGTAAATTTAGTTTTAGATATTAAATTAATGTATTTGTGATGCATATTTAATTTAGATTTGAAACTACATATATTCGATATATCAAACTAGGTTTAGATCTGAAACAGTTTCAAGATCATAAACCATTAATAGCATGCAATGAAATATAATCTAAAATTATTTTTAGATCTAAAATTAAGTTATTGCATGTGGGTATGGGTTGAACAAATTAGGTTTAAGTGATCAAACTACAATTATGGTCTAATTAATTAGATCAGGCTAAAACCTATTTTTAGATTTTGAGCAGTTGATTGAACCTAATCGATGGATGATTGAGATTAGATCAAAGGGGTTCAAAGTCGACTTTAGTTATAGTTGGTCGCATCGATTCATATTTTGATGTGAGTTGATTGACTCAAGACTAAAATTTGGCTCAGTAGCTCGGGGCCGTTTCAATAGGTTAATCTAATCAATTTTAATCGATCAATTTGGTGTCTAAGGTAAGTATTTAGAAGGTGGCTATTTAATTGGTTCCATTGTCTGATCTGGTCAATTTTGATTGGTGTCTAAGGAAAGTAATGGGGGGACCCCCATGCATCTTAACTTACCTGACCATATTGGGAGATTTAGTTTCGTATTAGGTTACTTGTTGACTTGAGTTCACCCATGCCAGCTAGGCTAGTTAGACATGTTGATGTGCTAATCTAATTTAATCAGTCAGATGTTAGATTTGCTGATTTAGAAGAGACCTAAATCTAAATCTCCTCATTAAATATTAAGTCTAGAAGTCTTCCATCGTTGTAGAGATGCGGGTGCCTTCCTGGTGTTGATCGTTCTCGGCTGGTTACAGTGGTTCGGTTACATCAGGAAGGTACAACCACTCTATTGACATGTGATGTCTCGGGGTAGAGATGGGGTTGGGCCCAATAACTGTTAGGTGAGGGTCCCAATGATGGCTTTGCATCCGCTGGTGAACGATGGGTTTGACTTAACTAAGGAATGTGCCAATAACTGTTAGGTGAGGCCATAGGACTTAGAGACCTAGCCCGCTACATCTTACTTAGTGAAGCAATGGATAAAGTGTTGTCCACTCATCAGTCTGTACTCACCAATAACTGTTAGGTGATGTGTGTATAGATTAATGAGACCACAATACCCACTTGAAATCGATCGCATATAGATTTTCGTTTCTCCACCTGAGGAGTGTGGGAGATTTAAAAAAATAGTGAGAATTTTTTATTTATTTTTAAAGTTTTTAAAATAAATAATATTATAAGTATAAAATCTAATTAAAAATTATTCTCTCTGCGGATAACCATGTCAAGTTCAAATCCTTTAATCCGAATCCTCAATACAAATAGATTGACCAGCACCAATTACAAAGACTGGCTCTGAAATTTGAGAATCATTCTCAATTTCAAAAAGTTCACCCATATCCTCAATCAGGAAGTGCTTGAGTTACCTGCTCGCCTATCCCCTGATCAATGAGCTACACTTGAGAAGTGGATGGATGAAGATAACAAAGCAAAGTGCCACATCTTAGCATCCATGTCCAATGATCTTCAGCAATAGCACGAAGACATGAGGACTGCCAAAGAAATGCTAGTTCACCTGCAAGAGTTTTATGGTGAACAGAGTCGCACAGCTCGTTTTGAAGTCTCCCGAAGATTTTTCAGAGCAAAGATGCGTGATGGGTAGGCCATTAGTGATCATTGTTTGACAATGATCAAGGATATAGAGGAGCTTCAGAAGTTCGGTATGAACATGGACAAGAAACTGCAGGTGGATCTGATCCTCCAGTCTCTTCCTGACTCATATGGATAGTTCATTATGAACTACCATATGAATAAGATTGATGCTACTTTGCCAGAGTTATTAAATATGCTGGTGACTGTAGAGGGCACCTTGAAAAGTTTAAGGGGCACAGTTCTGGCTGTGGAGCGGGCTTCTTCCAAAAGGAAGTCTTCTTTCAAGAAGAAGAAAAAGTCTGTAAAGAAGCAAAAGAATGAGGCCAAGCCCAAGAAATAGGTTCTGAAGAAGACCGACGATAAAGAAAAATATTTTCATTGCAATGTCGAAGGCCACTAGAGAAGGAACTGTCCGGCCTACCTGGCAACTGTCAAGAACAGAAAGAAGGATGGGCCTTCTGAAGGTATATCTGAGTTGCTTATTATAGAAACTAACCTAACAATTTTCTCTTCTTCTAGTTGGGTTCTTGATTCTGGTTCAAGTGCTCATTTGTACACTTCAATGCAGGATTTTGAAGAAGTTAGGGGGCTGAGGGAAGGTGAGATCACTCTCCGAGTCAGTAATGGAGCAAGAGTTGCTGCTATGGCTGTTGGAACTTACCCTCTGCGACTACCGTTAGAATTTAGTTTATTTTTAAAAGATTGTTACTTTGTACCTGTAGCCAGTAGAAATTTGATTTCTATCTCTGTGCTGGCACAGGATAATTACAATTTCTATTTCAATAAAGATATGTGTTTTATTTATTTTGGAAATAAACTTGTGGCACGTGCTTTCTTGATTGATGGTCTTTACTATTTGCATACCGATGCAAGTGTAAATATTAACGAGTAAATTATGAATGCTATAGGGTCTAAGAGATCTAGAGATAGGATCAGCCAAAAATATCTGTGGCACCTTAGGCTAGGCCATATTGGAGAGGACAAACTCAACAAACTGAAGAAAGATGGTCTTCTTGGACCATTGACTTTCGAGTCTTATCCAGTCTGTGAATCATGTCTTCAAGAAAAAATGACCAAGCTGCCTTTTGTGGGACAAAGAGAAAGGGCCACTAAGATATTAGCCCTGGTACACACTAACGTGTGTGGTCCATTTGATGTAGAAGCCAGGGGTGGCTATATCTACTTCATAACCTTTAATGATGATTATTCACGGTATGATTTTGTGTATCTGATGCACCAAAAGTCTGAAGCCTTTGAAAAGTTCATAGAATTCAGACATGAAGTAGAAAAACAGACTAAAAAGCTCATAAAGGTTCTTCGATCAGATTGAGGAGGGGAATATCTTAGTGAGAAATTTCGGACCTATTTCAAAGCAAATGGCATAGTCTCACAATGGACACCTCCAGGGATACCTCAACTAAATGGGGTATCCGAGAGGAGGAATCGAACCCTATTGGATATGATTCGATCCATGATGAGCTTCACAGATCTTCATGACTTTCTTTGGGGACATGTTTTGCTGCCTGTGATTCATCTCTTGAATCGGGTTTCCTCTAAATCTGTTTCTACCACACCATATGAGTTATGGCATGATAAGAAACCAACTCTTGGGTACCTCAAGATTTGGAGATGTCTAGCCCATGTTAAGAGACAGTAGGTGGATAAGTTAAAGGCTAGATCCTTTAGGGCTCATTTTATAGGGTATCCTAAAAAAATCATGGGATACTACTTCTATATTCTTGAGGATCACAATGTGATTGTGAGCCGTCATACCGTATTTCTGAAAAAAGAGTTTATCCAACATGGAGACAGTGGGAGGAAGATTGAGCTCGAAGAGAAAGTCTCTGAAGAGCATCAAGTTCGAGAATCTGAACTCAGTAACGAACCAGTAGATGTGATATCTCCTCCATCTCATAGATCAAGTAGGGTCTTCCATCCTATTGAAATATACTTAGGTATTCTTATAGAGAATTTAGAGGAAGCATTCTTTGTGGGAGATAGGGACATTAGAAATGATCCCAAAATCTATGATGAGGCAATATTAGATGTAGACTCCGAGAAATGGATAGAAGCAATGAAGTCAAAAATTGACTTCTTGCATTGCAACTAGGTTTGATCCTTAGTAGATCCACCTGAAGGTATTGTACCTATTGGGTGTAAATAGATTTACAAAAGGAAGATTGGGTCGGATGGTAAGGTAGAGACTTATAAGGCAAGGCTAGTTGCAAAAGGTTATAGTCAACGTGAAGGCATCAACTATCATGAAACTTTTTCTCCTGTAGCCATGCTGAAATCCATCCATACTTTGCTTGCTATAGCAGTATTTTATGATTATGAAATTTGGTAGATGGATGTGAAAACTGCTTTCCTAAATGGATATCTTGAGGAAGATATCTATATGAAGTAGCCTCTGAATTTCATGTCCAGTGATAGTGATCACAAGGTCTGCAAGCTACAAAGATCCATATATGGACTCAAGCAAGCATCTCGAAGTTGGAACACTCACTTCCATGATGTGATCAAAATGTTTGATTTCTTCAAAAATGAGGAAGAGCCATGTGTGTATAAAAAGATCAATGAAAGTATTGTCACATTTCTCATATTGTACGTGGATGACATCCTCCTGATTGGGAATGATATTCCCATGCTGACATCGGTCAAAGTATGATTGTCGAAAGAGTTCGTCATGAAAGATCTAAAAGAAGTTTTTTCATTCTTAGTATAAAAGTCTATAGAGATAGATCTAAGAGAATGATAGAACTCTCACAGCATATGTACATAGAGGAGGTACTGAAGAGATTCAGTATGAAAAACTTCAAGAGGGATCTTTTGCCCCTTAGACATGGCATTCATCTCTCCAAGAAGATATATCCAGACACACCTGAGGAGATTCAGCACATGAGCAAGATCCCTTATGATTCGGCAATAGGGAGCCTCATGTATGCCATATTATGTACACGTCTTGATATAGATTTGCCGTGAGTGTCACAAGCAGATATCAGGCAAATCCAGATGAAGAATACTAGATTGTTGTTAAAAATATCCTTAAGTACTTGAGAAGAATTAAAGATTTAATGTTGATCTTTAGTGGAGGATCGAAGCTGAAAGTTGAGGAATACATCGATTCAGACTTTATGACTGATGTCGATGATAGAAAGTCTACATCATGGTGTATCTTTTTGTATAATGATGGTGCGGTTAGCTGAAAAAGTCAAGCAGCCAATCATTATAGATTCGACTATGGAAGCTGAGTACATCGCTACCTCTGAAGCTGCTAAAAAAGTCTTTTGGTTTAAAAAGTTCGTTACAGAGTTGGGTGTGATGCCATCAGATGCCATTGCACTGCACTGTGACAACAACGGTGCCATAACCCTTGCTAAAGAGTCCAAATCTTATCAGAAGTTCAAACATATAGAGCGACGATTTCACATCATACGTGAATACCTCGAGAAGAAGTTCATCGAGGTGCAGAGAGTTGACTCTGCGCTAAATGTAGCGGACCTGCTAACCAAGCCTCTCAACCAACAGAAGACCAAAGCTCATCTTGAGAAGATGAGTCTAAGGTATATGACCAATTGGCTTTAGGTCAAATGGGAGTTTGTTGGATTTGTGCCTTAGAAGTAAATTGTTGGCTGACACATTATATATTTTCAAAGCCTAAATTTGTACTTGTAATACTTTCATCATAAATAAAAAACTTTTTCTTTCCAATCATGCTTATGTGTCTATGATTTATCCTAAAAATTAACAAAGATGATTTTTGTATATTCTTAAAGAGTTAAGAATTTGAGACATACATTAATTAGTGATTAATTTTTAAATACTCTCGATCAAAGGATCATCACGGAGGATAGTGATCAATCTATTTGAGATCGATGCACGATTCACCTCCATTGTGGGTAGATGAGTCTTGGGTCTGCAGTGTCGAGACACTAGTGTTGCTCCTTGAATTGATTTTGATGATTATAAAGTATTTGAGGGGGTTACTAATGATTTTGGCTTGAAAAAAATTTATTATTTTTCAGAGATAAAATCATAATTTTATCAAATTTTAATTTGAAAGTCTCAAGAGCAAGAACAGAAGATTTGTGATCTATTGGAGGAAATTTCATAATTTTTGGATGTATATTTTGAAAGAAAATAATATTTATAAAATTGAGTCGATTCCATGAGTCGACTCATGTCAAATGGGACTGACCGACATGCTATTTTTTGGCTGGCACACCCAATTGAATCGACCCCATAAGTCAACCTCTGTATATGAGTCGACTCTATGAGTCGATCTCTGTTGCTGTGCACATCAAAATTACAGAACAATTATTTTCTGTTCTGTGCTATAGTAGTTGACCCCATGAGTCGACTCATATGTATGAGTCGATCCTATAAGTCGACCCCTACGACGAAAAAACTTCGTAATGGCTAGTTTTTCAGCTTGTTTGGGCATATTTAATGCTCATTTAATAATCTCCAATGGCTCTAAAACTATCCAGATCACTCTCCACCATTATTTGAAGCTATAAAAGGCACTTAAAGGAGGGAATAAACAAGATTTTTCAAGCATTCATTTCAGCCTTAAGCAAAGAGCCTTCTTAAAGTTAAAGAAGCTTTCATTTCAAGTTCACCAATCCCTCAAGAGCTCATTCAAGTCTTCAACAACCTTGAAGAGAATCAAAAAAATTTCTTCATTGTTGTGTAAAGTATATTTAAAGCTTTATTTGCTCATTAAAGGAGCTACATTTGTATTTCCATGTGATTAACTGTTATACTCTATTTTTGAGTTTATCTTTAGTTTTGAAAGGATTCCAAAACGTGAAAAGGTTGATCCGAACTTTAAATCAGATTGTATTGGATTGGTTTGTATCCGAAAAATAAGTGTTCTAGCTTGGGATAGCTAGAGTCGGAGGTACCGATGTTATATTCTTATTGAATATGGTTTAGTGGATTTGAAATCTCAAGTAGGAGCTTGGAGAGTCAATATAGGTGCAAGGTTGGCACCGAACTACTATAAATCTTAGTTGTTCGTGGTGTGCTTACTTGTTCTCTATCTTATTTTCTTTTCTTTCTTGCACTCTTGCATCTAATATCTTCACTTTGCTTAAATCACTCACTTCAACTAACTTGCCTTTTATTACTTGATAAACACTTAATTTAAGTCATTTAAAGCAGAAAATCATATTTAATTTATTTTATTTATTAAGAATTTGATGCTTCTTTTTATGTTTTACAGGAAAGATGATCGCCGATACAAAGAGTCCGATTCATAGATCAAAAAGACTCAAATTTGAAGAAATTTGGACTTAAAATAAAATTAAAATAAAAGAAGGATGCATATGGTATTATAGAAAATGAAGATACTATGCAAGGAATCCAAAAGGATATAGATGTCATTGTGAAGAAACTTTTGTTTCTTTTTGGAATATAAAAATATTTCACGTGAATTCAAAGGTTCTGGACGCATGAATTCAAAACAAAAGAAGAAAGGATCTGGGCACGCGTTACGTGAATTCAAAAGAAGAAATACGTGAATTCAAAAGAAGAAAGCACGCGGCAAGGACGAGGCGCGGACGTGGCGAGGACGCGGGCACGGGTGCAGCATCGCGCGGGTGTGGGCGCACGTCAAACAAATACTTATTAAAAGAAAAAAATTAATATTTAGAAATATTTTAAAAGATTTATATTTTTTAGTCCTACATCGAAAAATTATGTAAAACTCCTCCTTCCTAACACCTATAAAA
Organism: Elaeis guineensis; assembly: GCF_000442705.2. Classification (NCBI taxonomy): domain Eukaryota; kingdom Viridiplantae; phylum Streptophyta; class Magnoliopsida; order Arecales; family Arecaceae; genus Elaeis; species Elaeis guineensis. The sequence continues at coordinate 185,445,134 of NC_025993.2, read as the reverse complement.
AGACTTTTGTACTTCTATTGGAGGGGAAGCCCAGAAATTCTTCTAGAGCCTTGCATAGAGGAATAGAAAGGGACTACTTCATGAGCAGCTAGGCTGGCAGTTTCGAGAGTGGAGAAAAAATTTTGTAACGACACAGAGATGGTTTATTATTCTAAACTTTTCTGTATTTCTTTATATGCAATAAAGATTATGCTTTTTATTTAAATTGTCATGAGTTCTTTATTTGCTCCCTTTCATATGCTTTTATTTATGCTTTCTTGTTAGATTAATATTAGGAACAACTTTTACTTTCCGGAGACGCGCCGTGATCTACAGATACGGGGCGTGTCGAGGAAAGAAGAGTTGTTTACCTAGTACTTTCTGGAGATGCACCGTGATCTACGGGTACGGAGCGTGCCGAGGAAAGATAGATATTTTTCCTAAGATTAATCACATCTATTTAGTTAAAAAAGAGATACAACTCTGCTAGTGCAAATTAATTCAAAACTCCCAAGTTCATTATTCTCTAATTACCTTAATTTTAAGATAATTTATTTTCTAAATCAAAAACAACGCTTCTTTCTTTTATCTTGTAATCTCAACTTAGCCCAAGGTCCCTGAGGATACGATCTCGACTCATCCTACCTACGTAGTGAGTATAGTTATTTTTGGTGCTATCAACGACTACGCATCAAATTTTGGCGCCGTTGCCGGAGATCTTGGTACGGTTGAATTAAAAAAATTGAAAAAAAAAGTCACTGACATTTCATAACACTTAACTAAAATAGAGTAACCTCAAATATAAAAATTTTCAACTTGATTGGACACCTTGTTTCTTTACATTGCATCTCCATAATTAATCTTAAGGGCAATAACCCACTAACCAGATAAGGTGGGGATTTGATCACCCTTCCTTGGCCCACAAATCACTCCCTTGCATTTGCATAATCTAGACCTTAATTTAAAATCAACTAGACGTCAGCCCTAGGAATTTCGAGCTCAATAGGATAAGAAAGCTCTAGAGTTGAACCGAGTGCGGATTGGTTAATTGCTCGGTGTCTAAGGCAAGTGGTTAAAGAAAGTGGTTTTCAATTGGTTCCGTTGACTGACCTGGCCAACTCAGTTGGTGTCTAAGGAAAGCAACGAGCAGGGAACCTCCCACATATTACGCTTACCTGGTCGAGTCAGTTAGTCAGTCTTGAGCTTGGAGTGCTCAAAGGCGATCTTGAAAGTTAGGAGCTGTCTAGATCTAAGTTAACCTTAGGATAGAGAGTCTATGATTGTTTAAGTTGATTGCAATTAACATTTAAACATTAACTAATTTCTCCCTTTTCATAGATTTAAGATTCTTAGGTTCTTCTCTTTAGATTTTCTTCATTCTTTTCTCACTTTATTATAAAAATATATATTATAAAAAAAAAATTTATGTGTTTGCTCTACAGTATAATTGTAAGGTGTATGCTTGGCCGTAGATCGTTACGATCAGAAATCCAACCTTTTGATTCAGAAATAGAAAGAACCTTTAGAGCCAACAGACGTAAAAATATGGACCGAAATCAGGAGAATGATCCACCCAAACAATTGAAGGAGTACTTTACTCCTTCCACATATACCTACTCTCCTTGTATTCAAGTGCCCCCTGTGGAGGCCACTCAATATGAAATTAAGTCCAGTATAATCCAAATGTTACCTTTGTTGCCCAGCTATGCAACCCAAGAGGGGGGGTGAATTGGGTTTCTAAAAATTTAGACTTAATTGATTACTTATGATGGATAAAACAAAGATTTTAATTCAATATTAATTACCTAAAGCAGGAATGCAAGAATATAATAAAGAAATAAAGTGAAGCGATAAAGCACACCACAAACACAAGGATTTATAGTGGTTCGGTGCCAACCTTGCACCTACATCCACTCCCCAAGCTCCTACTTGAGAATTTTCAATCCACTATACTTGTATTCAACCCGAATACAAAACGTCGGAAACTCCGACACTAGCTATCCCAAGCTAGTCTACTTATTTTTCGGGTACAAGTAAACCCAAAATACTCCGATTTCAGGTTCGGATCAACCTTTTCTTGTTTTGGAAATCCTCCAAAAACAAGAACAATTACTTACAAGAGTAAGAAAATTTAGAGCACAAATTAATACAATAACAGCTCCTTAAATGAGCGAATATAACAATTAAAAATACTTTACTCAAATGAAGAAATCCTTTTTGAATTTTCTCAAGGTGGATGAACGCTTAAATGAATGCTTGAGAAGAGGATGATCGTTGATTGAAGATCTCTTGAAGGCTTTGAAAGATCTCTAGATCAAGGTTGAAACAATAGGCGTGACAAATCCTCTCTTTGAATGCTCTTGAATCTCTTTCACAATCTCTCGTGTGGATTTTGGATCCTCTTTTCTTTTTCTCTCAAATATCTCGTTGATCACTTTTTCGTATATTTTTGGATCCTCTCAATGAATTTGATCTCTCATTTGATCTGCCGATTGATCTGCTTTCCTCTGCTATTTCTTTCACCATTTGAAACATTTTATAGCATTAGAAGCAAGAGAAAACATATTAGGTAGAAAAAGAGCCGTTAGAGCATTTTTAGAAAGCATAAAAGGTAATTAAAACGGACAAAAAAATAGCCGTTGCTGACATTTTTCGTCGCAGGGGTCGACTCATGAGTCGACTCATGCTTCAGGAGTCGACTCATGAGTCGACTTCTGTTGCAAAGACCAGAAACATGGATTTCTGGATTTTTTGGCCCAAATCAGCAGAGGTCGACTCATGAGTCGACTCATGCCTTGTGGGTCGACTCATGAGTCGACTCACAGGTCGTGCCAAGCCAAAAATCCAGCGTGCCATGGGAATTATTTTTGCGTGCCAGTCAGCTCATAGTGCCATGAGTTGACTCATGAGTCGACTCATGCACTTCAAACCTTCATAACTTCAAAAATATAAGTCCAAAAACAATGAAATTTTCACCAATAATTTTCAAATCATTTGTTCTATCAATTGATACTATCAAATCAGGATTTTAGTAAAATTATGATTTTGTCCTTGAAGAGCATAAAGATTTTTTTCAATTTAAAATTATTTGTATCCCTTCAATCTGCTTTGTAATCATCAAAATCAATCTAGAAGCAACAATCTTCCCCTTTTTGATGATGACAAAATATTTGAACAAAAATATTTATGAGAATCACTAATTTCAAAAGAATGCATTATAGGTGTATATTCTTGAAAAGAGTATGATTCTTTTGGCATGTAATATAAATGATCATATACAAAAATAGTTTGTCCATCTTCTTAAAGAATATTAGATCATTTTGAGTTTAAGATATATCAGAGCAAGAGAGAAGAAATAAATTTTGCAATGTATCAGAGCAAGAAAAATAATTTTTACAATGTTATCAGTAAAGATTTTACAATGTATCAGAGAAAATTTCACACTGTATCAGAGCAAATTTTATAATGTATCAGAGCAAGTTAAAAGAAATTTTAGGGTGTATCAGAGTGAGTTAAATTTCTTAAGATGTATCAAGGTGAGCATATGTAAAGCATTGTACTTAGCATTGTATTTATGATATTGTTCTTTAAATTTTCAATTCATTCATTAATTTCCCATAATTTGTAGTTTTGATTGCTTTTTCTTTAATTGCTCATAATTTTTTTTAATTGCTCATAATTTATGGTTTTGCTTTGGATGGCTTTTTGTTTAATTTCTGTCTGATACCAAATTTCTCAAATTTTTGTTTAATTTCTCCAATTTTTATTTAATTTCTTCAATTTTTTTTTTAATTTCTCCAATTTTTGTTTAATTTCTTCAATTTTTTTTGTTTAATTTCTTCCCTTTTTTGACATCATCAAACATGGTTAACTCTTCTTTTTTCTGAAATATTCTTTAATTTCTCTAATTTTAGAGTTTATCACAGATGTTTGCTCCCCCTTAATATAGCAATTATCAACAGCAAACAACAACAAAGAGAAGACAATATTTCAACAAGGAGAATATATATAACCAAAATATGATCAACATCATTACAAAAGGTAGAAATATAAGTAAAAGATGATTTCATGAAAACCATAATTGTTTCAATACATAGTTCTTAAAATAAAAGTCAACCAGCTAATTTGTCAATACATGGCCCCAAAATTCATATCCTAGAACAAGACACTAACTCCTAGGACCTAGTAATGATCAAAACAAATCATGGATCGGAGTCATCAGATATGGTATGAGAAGCTGATGGACCAGAAGTGCGTCCTCTACCCCATCTGCCTCTGGCACGAGCAGGAGAGCGAGATGAACCGGGAGGCTGAGTACACTGAGATGCTAAGGACTGAACAGAAAGGGTGAGTCTGATAGAATCAAGTACGTTCAGTGCTCTGGAAACAGATTGAAGTAGAGCAGTGAACTGAGTGGTAGCATGCTCACTCGATCCTCGGATCTCTTTCCTCAGAAATTCATATCCACCTTCTAGAGCTCCTCTGAGCCTGCCAGCCTCTGCAGTGAGGTCTGTGACCTCAATAGTTGATTCCTGTGGCTTAGGATGGGCCAAAGCAAGGACTTGCCCTTGCAAGTCAAGAACTCTGCCAGTCAGTCTCCAGACTGTGTCCTCAAGCTGCTGGATCCGGATGGACTGATCTGATAACATCTGAAACACAGTGGAGATGTGGGGAGTCATGGTCTGATCAGAAGAGGTGGCTCCAGGTGCAAAATAAGTACTACTCCACTGGCTAGACAGCAAAGAAGCCACACGCTGTGAAATATGCTCGATCTGATCGTCAGCCAGTCTGAACTCTGAATGAGGTGCTCTGCTCTCTGGCTGATACACTGGTGTGGGCATCCTAGTAAACTCTGAAGGGCCAGCCTCTGTATCAGGAATGAACTGGATATTCGGTGATGCTGCCCTGAAGTCATGAACAGGAGATGATGGACCTTCTTCTTCTACTCTCTCTTCAGTTCTGACTTCAGCTCTATCTTCAGTTCTCTCCTCAGATCCCTTGATCCAACCACCATTAGTCTTTATAAATCCCATTCGGTGCAGGGTGTGTTGGTTGAAAGTGTCCACATGAGAGAGCTTAGTAGAAGCCTCTCCCTCACAGCTAACTCCAAACCTCCTAAATACTCTAGTAAGGGCCATACCATAAGGCAAGTGTGCCTTGGATCTGTTCAAAGTTTCTCTCATGGCCTCTATCATAAGTGCAGGGAGGTTCAGGGGGGTCTGAGTGATGACATGAAACATGACACATACATCTCGGCTGGAAAGTAAGTCATGTCTACCACTCCTAGGAAAGAAGAGCTTTGTTACCATCTGATGCAGGACCCTCATCTCAATGGACAAAATCTTTGCTTCCAATTTGTTTAAACTTCCTGAATAGGTTTCTCCTAGAATAATTCTGATCCCCTCTTCTTTAATTGGGAGTTTCATATATGAGTATCCTTCACTAGGCAACTGAAGTATTTCTTCCAATATCCTAGAATCCAAGCAGATATCAATTCCCTTGACTGTTGAAGTCACTGACCCACTTCCATAAAGTAGATTCTGGTAGAATTCTCTAACTAGGTCAACATAGGTGACTTCCTTAAGGGAGCAGTAGAGTTCCCATCCTTGATTTTTAATCTTACTTGCAAAAGTAAAGCCCTCTTTCTCAAAGAACCAAAAATCTATATTTTTTCCGGTTTCGACTTTTCTATCGGAAAGAGGATTCTTACTGGGGCTTTGGAGGGATTGAGAGGGACCTTGAGCAGGTACTGAAACTGGAGTGGGAGCAGTTGAAGACTGAGCATGCCTTTTCTTTCGGACAATTTCTTCAGGCTCACGGATTGATTTTCTTCTTTGAGGAAGTTTCATCTTTGGAGCCATATTCAATTTAGTAGCAGTCAATGAGACTTGGAGGAGTGGAGGAGGGATCACAAGAGAGTAAAGAAGGATTTTGGTGGAGAAAAGAAGTGGATTTTGGAAGTTCAGTAAAGTGCTAGGGCACGTTCCAACCGCGCCAAGCAATGCGAGAAAACACAGAAAATCCCTTTCTAAGGTGGTGATTTTTGGTGGAGAGGAGGAGGGAGAATTGCTTCGAATTTGATCCTTGGATTTGGAACAAAAAGAATTGGAGAAGACGGCTTTTGGAAGGAAGACGATGAGAAGATGAGTCATCTCACAAACAGGGTCCCTTATAAAAACAATGAACCCGATGGAAGTTTGAGGAAATAACAAGTTTGCCATTGAGTCGACTCATGGGGGTCGACTCATGAAGTTCAGAAATTCAGAAAAAATGTGAATAAGTTCCAGAAAATTTTGAAATTTTGGGAGAAAGAGTTTTGCTCAAAGATAAGTTTTTGAAATGATAAACTTGAGCTTTTGGGACCAGGATAGATGTTGGAAATTGAGCTCTAAGAATTAATTCTTGGAAATTGAGAAAAGTTTAGGCATATGGATCTAGAATTCCTAGATTTCTCCTAATTTCACAGAATCTATCCTCACTAAGGGCCTTTGTAAAGATATCAGCTAATTGATTTTCAGTGCAAACATATTCAAGAATTATATTTTTGTTTTGAACATGTTCTCTTATAAAATAATGTCTTATTTCAATATGTTTGGATCTTGAGTGTTGAATTGGATTTTTAGATAGATTTATGGCACTTGTGTTATCACATCTTATTGGTGTTTCATTAAGTTTGATTCCAAAGTCTTCGAGTTGTTGCTTAATCCATAAGATTTGAGCACAATAACTTTCGACTGCAATGTATTCGGCCTCAGCCGTAGACAGTGCCACCGAATTTTGTTTCTTGCTAAACCATGAGATTAGGTTAACTCCAAGAAATTGGCAAGTTCCACTTGTGCTTTTTCTATCTAATTTACATCCAGCAAAATCAGCATCTGAATATCCTAATAAATTAATTTGTGAGTCCTTAGAGTACCATAACCCTAGAGTTTGAGTACCATTTAAGTATCTAAGGATTCTTTTAACAGCATTCAAATGAGATTCTTTAGGATTAGATTGATATCTAGCACATAAACAAACACTAAACATGATATCAGGCCTACTTGCAGTTAAATATAATAATGAGCCAATCATACCTCTATAGTATTTTAAGTCTACGCTTTTACCTTCATCATCCTTGTCAAGCTTACATGAGGGACTCATTGGTGTGCCAATTGGTTTGCAGTTCTCCATTCCAAATCTTTTGAGTAGTTCCTTGGTGTACTTGCTTTGGGTGATGGAGATTCCCTCTTTTGATTGTTTGATTTGGAGTCCGAGGAAGAAGGTGAGTTCTCCCATCATGCTCATCTCGAACTCCCCCTGCATAAGCTTAGCAAAGTCTTGACAAAGGGATTCATTAGTAGACCCAAAAATTATGTCATCAACATAAATTTGTATAACTAGCATATCATTTTGATTTCTTTTAATAAATAGGGTTGTATCTACATTACCTCTTGAAAAATCATTATTTAGTAAAAATTTGCTTAGCCTTTCATACCATGCTCTAGGTGCTTGTTTTAATCCATATAAAGCTTTATTTAATCTAAAGACATGATTAGAAAAAGCATGATTTTCAAATCCAGGAGGTTGTTCTACATATACTTCTTCAGAGATATATCCATTTAAAAATGTACTTTTAACATCCATTTGAAATAATTTGAATTTCATAAAGCAAGCATATGCAAGTAGAAGTCTAATAGCTTCTAATCTAGCAACAGGTGCAAAGGTTTCATCAAAATCAATTCCTTCTTCTTGATTATATCCCTTAGCAACTAGTCTTGCTTTATTTCTAATTACATTTTCATGCTCATCTAATTTGTTTCTAAAGACCCATTTTGTGCCAATTATTGAATAATCTTTAGGTCTAGATACTAAGGTCCAAACATTATTTCTTTCAAATTGATTAAGTTCCTCTTGCATTGCATTAATCCAATTATGATTATTTTCAGCTTCTTCAAAAGTTTTAGGTTCAAGATGAGATACAAAAGCACAATTATTAACTACATCTCTAAGTGAAGAACGGGTTTTTACCCCATGCATAGGATTACCAATAATTAACTCCTTAGGGTGGTTGTGAACATACCTCCATTCCTTGGGTAGGTCATTTGTACCTTGAGGTTGTTCTTGAGTTTCTTCACCTCTCTCATTTTGTTCGTCTTCTTGATCCTTGTCTTCTGGAGTTGCTGAATCTTTCAGAGTGATCTCCTTCATACCTTCTATTAGTGGATCTGCATCATCAACACCCTCATTCTTCCTTGAAGGAAGATCGTTAGATTCATCAAAAACAACATGTATGGACTCCTCAACTACTAAAGTTCTTTTGTTGAAAACTCTAAATGCTTTACTAGTGGAGGAGTAACCTAGAAGGATTGCTTCATCTGATTTTGCATCAAATTTACCAAGTTTTTCTTTGCCATTATTTAATACAAAACATCGGCAACCAAAAATATGAAAATATGCAATATTTGGTTTTCTTTCTTTCCAAAGTTCATAGGGGGTTTTCTTTAAAAATTGTCTAATTAAAGCACGATTTAAAATGTAACATGCTGTGTTAATTACTTCCGCCCAAAAATATCTTGGAAGGTTGCTTTCACAAAGCATGGTACGGGCCATTTCTTCTAGGGTTCTATTTTTCCTTTCAACTACCTCATTTTGTTGGGGTGTCCTAGGAGCAGAGAAGTTATGGCCAATTCCATTTTCATCACAAAAATTTTCAAAATCTTGATTTTTAAATTCAGTTCCATGGTCACTTCTAATATTTTGAATTGAAAACCCTTTTTCATTAGTGACTTTTCGATGAAATTTAGTAAAAATATGAAAAGTTTCATTTTTGTGTGCCAAAAAAAAAATGAGAGTAATCATCTATTATTACAAACCCATATTATTTTTCTCCTAGACTAGTGGTTCTGGTTGGTCCAAATAAGTCCATATGTAAGAGCTCCAAAGGTCTAGAAGTTGAAACAGTATTTTTGGATTTAAATGAAACTCTAGTTTGTTTTTCAAATTGGCATGCATCACAAATTCTATCCTTTTCAAAATTCAATTTTGGCAAACCGAGAACTAATTCCTTTTTAATTAATTTTGAAAGAGAATGCATGCTAATATGTGCAAGTCTACGATGCCACAGCCAACTAGTCTCATTGATTTTAGCATTCAAGGATACTAGGCATTGCATGTCTAATTTGGCTAAGTCATTCAAATCTACCATATAAACATTGCCATGCTTATGTCCTATAGGACTAGTCACAAGGCAAACAGATGATTCAAAAACTACTTTATACCCTTTATCACAGAATTGACTAATGCTAAGTAAGTTATGCTTTAAACCTTTAACTAACAAAATATTTTCAATGTATTTGGAGGGAGTGATACCAATGTTACCTATCCCGATGATCTTTCCTTTGTCATTATCTCCAAAGGTAACCATCCCTCCATCCTTAGCATCAAGCATGATGAATTGTGATTCATCACCAGTCATGTGTCTCGAGCATCCACTGTCAAGATACCATTTCTTGTTTTCTTCTTGGGATGCTAGACACACCTGCAAGCAAAGGTCAAGTTTCTGTCTTAGGTACCCAAGCTTTCTTGGGTCCTTTTAGGTTAGTCAAAATGGTTCCTTTTGGAATCCATATTTTCTTTGTGTTTGCATATTTGTTAATAAGACATGTGTATGATTTATGTCCTATTCTTCCACATTTGAAACAAGAAGTATTTGTAGACTTGTTACTTGAATAATTTACATAGATATCCTTCAGAAATTTTTATTTCTTCAGAGGTTTATAGCCAAGTCCAGCCTTATCATATATAGCTTTCTGATTATCAAGGATCATATTTAGTTTGTTTGAACTTAAGGTGAACTTATCTACTATAGATTTCAGTTTGTTAATTTCATTCTTTAAGTTTTGATTTTCTTGAATCAAGGTGGATTTTTTAATTGAAAGGTTTTCAGCTTGTTTCACTAAGGACTGATTTTTCAATTTCAGTTCTTTGTTTTTCTTCCCTAGTTTCTTTAATTCATCAATTGAATCATAGAATGCTTCATGCAATTCTTCAAAAGTAAATTCACTAGTGGATTCAGAAGTTACCTCATTCTCGTGTAACATCAGGCACAGGTTGGCTTGTTCTTTTGAGGTTTCCTCGTCGGAGCTTGAGTCATCACTCGCACTCCAAGTCGCCATCATTGCTTTCTTTTTGAACTTTTTGGGACCTTTCTTCAGTTGTGGACATTCGGATCTGAAATATCCCGGCTTCTTGCACTCGTAGCATATAAGGGGTTGATCTTTCTCTTTTTCTTTGCTTTGTTCCCCTTTTGTGAATTTCTTTCTCATCCCCTATTTTCTTTTTCTTAGAAACTTCTTAAATTTTCGGGTGATGAGTGCCATCTCTTCATCCTGTTCTTCATCTTCAGTGTCATCCGTTTCATAATCAGGCGAAGTTGTGGATTTGAGGACAATGGTTCTTTTCTTTTTGACTTCATCCTCTTGATGTTGCTTCATGCTAAGTTCATGAGTCATCAAGGATCCAAGAAGCTCTTCTAGAGGTAGAGTGTTCAAGTCCTTTGCTTCTTGGATGGCAGTCACCTTGGCTTCCCAAGTTCTTGGCAATTACCTGAGAATCTTCCTTACAAGCTCACTGTTAGTATAAGATTTGCCAAGACTCTTCAAACCATTAATTATATCAGTAAAACGAGTAAACATAGCAGTTATGGACTCATCATGTTCTATTTTGAACAATTCATATTTATGCACTAGCATGTTTATTTTAGACTCTTTTACTTGATTTGTTCCCTCATGGGTTACTTCTAACCTATCCCATATTTCTTTAGCAGATGCACAAGTAGAAATGCGATTAAATTCACTTGCATCTAGTACACAATAAAGAACATTCATGGCTTTGGCATTTAATTGTGCCAATTTCTTATCAACCTCATCCCATTCTTTCTCGGTTTTGGTTGACTCCTCACCATCTATAATCTTGGTGGGTGTGTGAGGACCGTTCACTATGATACTCCACATATCATAGTCGAGTGCTTGTATGAATATCTTCATCCGAGCTTTCCAATAGGTGTAATTAGACCCATTGAAAAGTGGAGGTCGGTTTGTAGATTGCCCCTCGGCTAGAGAAGTACCGACATGAGTTGTCATAGATCTTTGGCTCTTTGATTGTTAGATCAAAGAAGGGCTAGAGCACCGTGCTCTGATACCACTTGTTGCCCAGCTATGCAACCCAAGAGGGGGGGTGAATTGGGTTTCTAAAAATTTAGACTTAATTGATTACTTATAATGGACAAAACAAAGATTTTAATTCAATATTAATTACCTAAAGTAGGAATGCAAGAATATAATAAAGAAATAAAGTGAAGCGATAAAGCACACCACAAACACAAGGATTTATAGTGGTTCGGTGCCAACCTTGCACCTACATCCACTCTCCAAGCTCCTACTTGGGAATTTTCAATCCACTATACTTGTATTCAACCCGAATACAAAACGTCGGAAACTCCGACACTAGCTATCCCAAGCTAGTCTACTTGTTTCTCGGGTACAAGTAAATCCAAAACACTTCGATTTCAGGTTCGGATCAACCTTTCCTTGTTTTGGAAATCCTCCAAAAACAAGAACAATTACTTACAAGAGTAAGAAAATTTAGAGCACAAATTAATACAATAACAGCTCCTTAAATGAGCGAATATAACAATTAAAAACACTTTACTCAAATGAAGAAATCCTTTTTGAATTTTCTCAAGGTGGATGAACGCTTGAATGAATGCTTGAGAAGAGGATGATCGTTGATTGAAGATCTCTTGAAGGCTTTGAAAGATCTCTAGATCAAGGTTGAAACAATAGGCGTGACAAATTTTCTCTTTGAATGCTCTTGAATCTCTTTCACAATCTCTCGTGTGGATTTTGGATCCTCTTTTTTTTTTCTCTCAAATATCTCGTTGATCACTTTTTCGTATATTTTTGGATCCTCTCAATAAATTTGATCTCTCGTTTGATCTGCCGATTGATCTACTTTCCTCTGCCATTTCTTTCACCATTTGAAACATTTTATAGCATTAGAAGCAAGAGAAAACATATTAGACAGAAAAAGAGCCGTTAGAGCATTTTTAGGAAGCATAAAAGGCAATTAAAACGGACAAAAAAATAGCCGTTGCTGACATTTTCCGTCGCAGGGGTCGACTCATGAGTCGACTCATGCTTCAGGAGTCGACTCATGAGTCGACTTCTGTTGCAAAGATCAGAAACATGGATTTCTGGATTTTTTGGCCCAAATCAGCAGAGGTCGACTCATGAGTCGACTCATACCTTGTGGGTCGACTCATGAGTCGACTCACAGGTCGTGCCAAGCCAAAAATCCAGCATGCCATGGGAATTTTTTTTGCGTGCCAGTCAGCTCATAGTGCCATGAGTTGACTCATGAGTCGACTCATGCACTTCAAACCTTCATAACTTCAAAAATATAAGTCCAAAAACAATGAAATTTTCACCAATAGTTTTCAAATCATTTGTTCTATCAATTGATACTATCAAATCAGGATTTTAGTAAAATTATGATTTTGCCCTTGAAGAGCATAAAGACTTTTTTCAATTTAAAATTATTTGTATCCCTTCAATCTACTTTGTAATCATCAAAATCAATCTAGGAGCAACAACCTTCATTTTATGGACTTAGTAATGAAGACCCTTATAAACATCTTGAAGAATTTCTTGAGATATGCTCAACTGTCAAAATTCACAACTTCTCCGATGATGCTCTTAGGTTAAAATTATTCCCTTTTTCACTTAAGGACAAAGCCAAATACTTGCTACATACTTTGGATTCCATGACTATATCAACCTGGGACCAGCTGCAAGGAGAGTTTCTCAAGAAATATTTTTCCATAGGAAAAACTAATCAAATAAGGAAAGCCATAACTAGTTTTTCCCAATTAGATGGAGAAATATTTCATGAAACATGGGAGAGATTAAAAGACCTTATTAGAAAATATCCCCACCATGCTATACCTAAGTGGCAGTTAATCCAATATTTTTATGATGGGCTCTCTGAAAGACATCGACAAATGGTCGATGCATCATGCGGTGGGACATTTATGCTGAAAAGTGAGGACGAGGCATGGCAACTGTTTGAAATTTTAAGTGAAAATTCATTACATCATATGTCTGCCTCTATTAGAGATAAACCCATGTTAAACCCAAAAAGAGGTGGAATATATGAAGTAGGAAATGCCATAGATATCCATCAAAAGGTAGATGAACTGTCCCAAAAATTAGATCATCTTCTAAATACTGGACAATCCCCGATTCCACCTAACCCAATCCAAGAAGTTTGTGCATTGTGTGCAAGTCCGAACCATTTTGTTAGTGAATGCCCAGCCGCACCTCAATTTCCTGAGTTTGTGCACGAGCAGGTTCAGCAAGCTCAAGTCCAACAAGCTCGCAGACTAAGAAATGATCCATATTCGAATACTTATAACCCCGGCTGGAGAAACCATCCAAATTTTTCCTGGAGACCACAACCAGTGGTTGGTCCTGCCACACCTCGACCTCAATATCAAGACCCAACATATAGGCATGGACCATACCATCAATTTCAAAATTTTCCTCAACCGTCTACTACTGGTCACAACTCAGCTTTTGAGGAAAAAGTCCTGAAAGCACTAGAACGATTAGAAGTCACCACTCAGACCCTTAACTCCCACACACAATCCATTGCTAAGCTAGAGACCCAAATAGGTCAACTAGCAACTGCATTCAGTAGGAGGGAAGGAGAAAAATTACCTAGCCAACCCGAGAGCAACCCAAGAGGGCAATTTGTGATTGAGAGTTCTAAGACCCCAGAAACTTTTTCTGAACATGCCAAATCAATCATGACTCTGAGAAGTGGGAAGGTCATTGAACACACTAGTAAAACCAATGAGACCGACCCTAAATCTCTAACCGAATCCACATCACCTAAGAACAAGGAGGACCTGAAAATAGAGAAGGAACCAACTGCACCGGAATTATCTTACTTGCCTAAAGCCCCATTTTCGGATGCCCTAAAAGCCCCTATTCCTGCAGATAAGAAGGGAGGAAAACTCGATGAGATGTTGGAATTGTTTAAGCAAGTCCAAATTAATCTTCCCCTTCTAGACGCAATCAAACAGGTCCCTGCTTATGCCAAATTTTTGAAGGATTTATGCACCCAAAAACGTAAATCTAGATCACAAATCCCAAAGAAAGTACGTCTTACTGAACAGGCTAGTTCTGTCTTCCAGCATGCCACTCCTCCAAAGCTTAAGGACCCAGGAGCCCCCATTATTTCCTGTGTTATAGGAGATTATCACATTGAAAAAGCTCTTCTGGATTTAGGGGCAAGTGTGAATCTTTTACCTAGTTCAGTGTATGAACTTTTTGGATTTAGAGAACTGAAACCCACATCAGTCACACTGCAGTTAGCCGACAGATCAATTAAAGAACCACGTGGAATGCTTGAGGATATCTTGGTCAAGGTAGATGAGTTTTACTTTCCAGTTGATTTTCTGGTTCTCGATATGGAATTAAGTGACAACCCCAGACAAATTTCCATTATCTTAGGACGACCCTTCCTAGCTACGGCAAATGCATGCATTAATTGTAGGACAGGAGTCATGGACGTATCGTTTGGGAATAAGAAACTAAGACTGAATGTGTTTGGTGCTTCCCAAGGACCATCAATGGATAGTTGCTTCGAAGTAGATACACTAGAAGATATTATAGAAGATGCAACACCCATAATTCTAGCACCAGACCCCTTAGATACTTGCTTGGCTCACTTTGGAGTGTGTGACTTTGAGGAATATATGAAAGAAGTTAACATCTTGTTAGATACACCACATGATAAAACCACTCCTCCATGGACAATCAAGTATGAGCCATTGCCCACATTAGCCAGTACACCAATAGTCCCATCTTTAGAATCACCACCTACGTTAGAATTAAAACCTCTTCCTGCTACGCTTAAGTATGTATTTCTAGGACTCAATGACACCCTCCCGGCAATCATTGCATCAAACTTGACCCCTAATCAGGAAGCACAATTGGTTGGTATTCTGAAGGAACATAAAGAGGCTATCGGTAGGTCCATTGCCGATTTAAAAGGAATTGACCCCTCCATTTGCATGCACCATATTCATTTTGAGGAACATGCCAAACCCCATCGAGATATGCAGAGGAGATTAAACCCAAACATGCGTGAAGTAGTAAAGAAAGAGGGGTAAAGTGGTTAGATGCTGGAATCATCTATCCCATATCCGATAGTAAATGGGTCAGTCTCACTCAAGTAGTACCTAAGAAATCTGGTATTACTGTGGTGGAGAACGAAGAAGGTGAATTACTTCCAACTCGCATATCATCTGGATGGCGAGTATGCATAGATTATAGAAAACTGAATGTCGTTACTAGGAAGGATCATTTTCCATTGCCCTTCATCGACCAAATCCTAGAATGGTTAGCAGGACAAAGTTTCTACTATTTTCTTGATGGTTATTCAGGGTACAATCAAGTACCTGTATTTTCATATGATCAAGAAAAGACTACCTTCACCTGCCTCTATGGCACCTTCGCTTTTCGATGTATGCCATTCGGGCTTTGCAATGCACTCGCTACATTTCAACGGTGCATACTGGCCATTTTTTCGGATATGGTGGACAAATGTCTTGAAGTTTTTATGGATAATTTTTCTGTGTTTGGAACCACCTTTGAGGATTGTCTCCATAATCTTTTCAAAGTTCTTAAACGGTGTTGCTCCTAGATTGATTTTGATGATTACAAAGCAGATTGAAGGGATACAAATAATTTTAAATTGAAAAAGTCCTTATGCTCTTCAAGGGCAAAATCATAATTTTGCTAAAATTCTGATTTGATAGTACCATTTGGTAGAACAAATGATTTGAAATCTATTGATGAAAATTTTATTATTTTTGGATTTATATTTTTGAAGTTATGAAGGTTTGAAGTGCATGAGTCAACTCATGACACTATGAGCTGATTGGCACGCAAAAATTACCCATGGCACGCTGGATTTTTGGCTTGGCACGACCTGTGAGTCGACTCATGAGTCGACCCACAAGGCATGAGTCGACTCATGAGTCGACCTCTGCTGATTTGAGCCAAAAAATTCCAGAAACCAAATCTCTGGTCTTTGCAACAGAGGTCGACTCATGAGTCGACCCCCTGAAGCATGAGTCGACTCATGAGTCGACCCCTGCGACGGAAATCATCCGCAACGGCTAGTTTTTTACCCATTTTAATTGCCTTTTATGCTTCCTAAAAATGCTCTAACGGCTCTTTATCTACCTAATATGTTTTCTCTCATTTCTTAATGCTATAAAAAAGTTTCTAAAGGTGAAAGAAAAAAAAAAGAGGATCGAGAGACACAAAAGAAATACAATTGAGAGGATCCAAAATACAAGAGGTGATCAACGAGATACTCTAGAGAAAAAGAAAAGTGGATCCAAAATCTGCACGAGAGAGATAAGTGATTCACAATATACACGAGAGATTGTGAAAGAGATTCAAAAGCATTCAAAGAGAGGATTTCTCACGCCTATTGTTCAACCTTGATCAAGAGATCTTTCAAAGCCTTCAAGAAGTCTTCAATCAAAGATCATCTTCTTCTCAAGCATTCATTCAAGCGTTCATCCACCTTGAAAAAATCCAAAAGGGGATTCTTCATTTGAGTAAAGTATTTTTATTGTTATATTCGCTCATTTAAGGAGCTGTTATTATATTAATTTGTGCTCTAAGCTATTTTACTCTTTGTGAGTATTTGTTCTTATTTTTGAAGGATTTCCAAAACAAGGGAAGGTTGATCCGAACCTGAAATCGGAGTATTTTGGGTTGACTTATACCCGGAAAACAAGTAGACTAGCTTGGGATAGCTAGTGTCGGAGTTTTCGACATTTGTATTCGGGTTGAATACTAGTATAGTGGATTAGAATTCCCAAGTAGGAGCTTGGGAAGTGGATGTAGGTGCTAGGTTGGTACCGAACCACTATAAATCCTTGTGTTTGTGGTGTGCTTTATTGTTTCGCTTTATTTCTTTATCATATCCTTGCATTCTTGCTTTAGGAAATTAATCTTGATTTAAAGTCTTTGTTCTCATTCATCATAAGTAATTGATTAACACTAAAATTTTTAGAAACCCAATTCACCCCCCCCTCTTGGGTTGCATAGCTGGGCAACAAGTGGTATCAGAGCCCGGTGCTCTAGCCCTTCTTTGATCTAAAAATCAAAGAGCCAAAGATCTATGGCAACCCATGTCGGTACTTCTCTAGCCGAGGGGCAATCTACAAACCGACCTTCACTTTTCAATGGGTCTAATTACACCTATTGGAAAGCTCGGATGAAGATATTCATACAAGCACTCGACTATGATATGTGGAGTATCATAGTGAACGATCCTCACACACCCACCAAGATTATAGATGGTGAGAAGTCAACCAAACCCGAGAAAGAATGTGATGAGGTTGATAAGAAATTGGCACAATTAAATGCCAAAGCTATGAATGTTCTTTATTGTGCACTAGATGCAAATGAATTTAATCGCATTTCTACTTGTGCATCTGCTAAAGAAATATGGGATAGGTTAGAAGTAACCCATGAGGGAACAAATCAAGTAAAAGAGACTAAAATAAACATGCTAGTACATAAATATGAATTATTCAAAATAGAGCATGATGAGTCCATAACTGCTATGTTTACTCGTTTTACTGATATAATTAATGGTTTGAAGAGTCTTGGCAAATCTTATACTAACAGTGAACTAGTAAGGAAGATCTCAGGTCATTGCCAAGAACTTGGGAAGCCAAGGTGACTGCCATCCAAGAAGCAAAGGACTTGAACACTCTACCTCTAGAAGAGCTTCTTAGATCCTTGATGACTCATGAACTCAGCATGAAGCAACATCAAGAGGATGAAGTCAAAAAGAAAAGAACCATTGCCCTTAAATCCACAGCTTCGCCTGATTATGAAACGGATGACACTGAAGATGAAGAACAGGATGAAGAAATGGCACTCATCACCCGGAGATTCAAGAAGTTTCTAAGAAAAAGGAAACAGGGGATGAGAAAGAAGTCATTCACAAAAGGAGAACAAAGCAAAGAGAAAGAGAAAGATCAACCCCTTATATGCTACGAGTGCAAGAAGCCGGGACATTTCAAATCCGAATGTCCACAACTGAAGAAAGGTCCCAAAAAGTTTAAAAAGAAAGCAATGATGGCGACTTGGAGTGCGAGTGATGACTCAAGCTCCGATGAGGAAACCTCAACAGAACAAGCCAACCTGTGCCTTATGGCACACGAAAATGAGGTAACTTCTGAATCCCCTAGTGAATTTACTTTTGAAGAATTGCATGAAGCATTCTATGATTTGATTGATGAATTAAAGAAACTAGGGATGAAAAACAAAGAACTGAAATTGAAAAATCAGTCCTTAGTGAAACAAGCTGAAAACCTTTCAATTGAAAAATTCACCTTGATTCAAGAAAATCAAAGCTTAAAGAATGAATTTAACAAGCTGAAACCTATAGTAGATAAGTTCACCTTAAGTTCAAACAAATTAAATATGATTCTTGATAATCAAAAAGCTGTATATGATAAGGCTGGACTTGGATATAATCCCTTGAAGAAACAAAAATTTCTGAAGAATATTAATGTAAATTATTCAAGTAACAAGTCTGCAAATATTACTTATTTCAAATGTGGTAGAATAGGACATAAATCATACACATGCCTCAAATCTGCAAACACAACTATAAAGAAAATATGGATTCCAAAAGGAACCATTCTGACTAACCTAAAAGGACCCAAGAAAGCTTGGGTACCTAAGACAGAAACTTGACCTTTGCTTGCAGGTGTGTCTGGCATCCCAAGGAGGAAACAGGAAATGGTATCTTGACAGTGGATGCTCGAGACACATGACTGGTGATGAATCACAATTCATCACGCTTGATGCTAAGGATGGAGGGATGGTCACCTTTGGAGATAATGGTAAAGAAAAGATCATCGGGATAGGTAACATTGGTATCACTCCCTCCAAATACATTGAGAATGTTTTATTAGTTAAAGGTTTAAAGCATAACTTACTTAGCATTAGTCAATTCTGTGATAAAGGGTATAAAGTAGTTTTTGAATCATCTGTTTGCATTGTGACTAGTCCTATTAACGATGGCATCAAATTTATAGGACATAGGCATGGCAATGTTTATATGGTAGATTTGAATGACTTAGCCAAATTAGACATGCAATGCCTAGTATCCTTGAATGCTAAAATTAATGAGACTAGTTGGCTGTGGCATCGTAGACTTGCACATATTAGCATGCATTCTCTTTCAAAATTAATTAAGAAAGAATTAGTTCTTGGTTTGCCAAAACTGAACTTTGAAAAGGATAGAATTTGGATGCATGCCAATTAGGTAAACAAACTAGAGTTTCATTTAAATCCAAAAATAATGTTTCAACTTCTAGACCTTTAGAACTCTTGCATATGGACTTATTTGGACCAACTAGAACCACTAGTCTAGGAGAAAAAAGATATGGCTTTGTAATTATAGATGATTACTCTCGTTTTACTTGGATTTTCTTTTTGGCACACAAAAATGAAACTTTTCATATTTTCACTAAATTTTACCGAAAAGTCACTAATGAAAAAGGGTTTACAATTCAAAATATTAGAAGTGATCATGGAACTGAATTTGAAAATCAAGATTTTGAAAATTTTTGTGATGAAAATGGAATTGGCCATAACTTCTCTGCTCCTAGGACACCTCAACAAAATGGGGTAGTTGAAAGAAAAAACAGAACCTTAGAAGAAATGGCCCGTACCATGCTTTGTGAAAGCAACCTTCCAAGATATTTTTGGGCGGAAGCAATTAACACAGCATGTTACATTTTAAATCGTGCATTGATTAGATAATTTTTAAAGAAAACCCCCTATGAACTTTGGCAAGGAAGAAAACCAAATATTGCATATTTTCATGTCTTTGGTTGCCGATGTTTTGTATTAAATAATGGTAAAGAAAAACTTGGTAAATTTGATGCAAAATCAGATGAAGCAATCTTTCTAGGTTACTCCTCCACTAGTAAAACATTTAGAGTTTTCAACAAAAGAACTTTAGTAGTTGAGGAGTCCATACATGTTGTTTTTGATGAATCTAACGATCTTCCTTCAAGGAAGAATGAAAGTGTTGATGATGCAGATCTACTAATAGAAGGTATGAAGGAGATCACTCTGAAAGATTCAGCAACTCCAGAAGACA
The DNA here is from genome assembly GCF_000442705.2 of Elaeis guineensis. Classification (NCBI taxonomy): domain Eukaryota; kingdom Viridiplantae; phylum Streptophyta; class Magnoliopsida; order Arecales; family Arecaceae; genus Elaeis; species Elaeis guineensis. The sequence continues at coordinate 185,424,896 of NC_025993.2, read as the reverse complement.
AGGATCAAGAAGACGAACAAGATGAGAGAGGTGAAGAAATTCAAGAACAATCTCAAGGTACAAATAACCTACCCAAGGAATGGAGGTATGTTCACAACCACCCTAAGGAGTTAATTATTGGTAATTCTATGCATGGGGTAAAAATCCGTTCTTCACTTAGAGATGTAGTTAATCATTGTGCTTTTGTATCTCATCTTGAACCTAAAACTTTTGAAGAAGCTGAAAATGATCATAATTGGATTAATGCAATGCAAGAGGAACTTAATCAATTTCAAAGAAATAATGTTTGGACCTTAGTATCAAGACCTAAAAATTATTCAATAATTGGCACAAAATGGGTCTTTAGAAACAAATTAGATGAGTATGAAAATGTAATTAGAAATAAAGCAAGACTGGTTGCTAAGGGATATAATCAAGAAGAAGGAATTGATTTTGATGAAACCTTTGCACCTGTTGCTAGATTAGAAGCTATTAGACTTCTACTTGCATATGCTTGCTTTATGAAATTCAAGTTATTCCAAATGGATGTTAAAAGTGTATTTTTAAATGGATATATTGCTGAAAAAGTATATGTAGAACAACCCCCTGGATTTGAAAATCATGCTTTTCCTAATCATGTCTTTAGATTAAATAAAGCTTTATATGGATTAAAACAAGCACCTAGAGCATGGTATGATAGGCTAAGCAAATTTCTACTAAATAATGGTTTTTCAAGAGGTAATGTAGATACAACCCTCTTTATTAAAAGAAATCAAAATGATATGCTAGTTATACAAATTTATGTTGATGACATAATTTTTGGGTCTACTAATGAATCCCTTTGTCAAGACTTTGCTAAGCTTATGCAGGGAGAGTTCGAGATGAGCATGATGGGAGAACTCACCTTCTTCCTCGGACTCCAAATCAAACAATCAAAAGAGGGAATCTCCATCACTCAAAGCAAGTACATCAAGGAACTACTCAAAAGATTTGGAATGGAGAACTGCAAACCAATTGGCACACCAATGAGTCCCTCAAGTAAGCTTGACAAGGATGATGAAGGTAAAAGCGTAGACTTAAAATACTATAGAGGTATGATTGGCTCATTATTATATTTAACTGCAAGTAGGCCTGATATCATGTTTAGTGTTTGTTTATGTGCTAGATATCAATCTAATCCTAAAGAATCTCATTTGAATGCTGTTAAAAGAATCCTTAGATACTTAAATGGTACTCAAACTCTAGGGTTATGGTACTCTAAGGACTCACAAATTAATTTATTAGGATATTCAGATGCTGATTTTGCTGGATGTAAATTAGATAGAAAAAGCACAAGTGGAACTTGCCAATTTCTTGGAGTTAACCTAATTTCATGGTTTAGCAAGAAACAAAATTCGGTGGCACTGTCTACGACTGAGGCCGAATACATTGCAGCCGGAAGTTATTGTGCTCAAATCTTATGGATTAAGCAACAACTCGAAGACTTTGGAATCAAACTTAATGAAACACCAATAAGATGTGATAACACAAGTGCCATAAATCTATCTAGTACTCCACCGTTCTTCCAAAATCCACCTCTTTTATCCATCAAAATTCTTCTTTACTCTCTTGTGATCCCTCCTCCACTCATTCACGTGTTCCTCCAAGTCTCCTTGCCTGCTACTATAGTGAATATGGCTCCGAAGATGAAACTTTCCCAAAGAAGAAAATCAATCCGTGAGCCTGAAGAAATTATCCGAAAGAAAAGGCATGCTCAGACTTCCACTGCTCCCACATCAGTATCTGCTCAAGGTCCCCCTCAATCCTCCATAAGCCCCAGTAAGAACCCTCTTTCTGATAGAAAAGTAGAAACCGGGAAAAATATAGATTTTCGGTTCTTTGAAGATGAGGGCTTTACTTTTGCTACCAAGATTAAAAACCAAGGATGGGATTTCTACTGCTCCCTTAAGGAAGTCACCTATGTTGACCTAGTTAGAGAATTCTACCAGAACCTACATTATGGAAATGGGTTAGTGACTTCAACAGTCAAGGGAATTGATATCTGCTTGGATTCTAGGATATTGGGAGAAATATTACATTTGCCTAGTGAAGGTTATTCTTATATGGAACTCCCAGTAAAAGAAGAGGGGATCAGAATTATTTTAGGAGAAACTTATTCAGGAAGTTTAAACAAATTGGAAGCAAAGATTTTGTCTATTGAGATGAGGATCCTGCATCAGATGGTAACAAAGCTCTTCTTTCCTAGGAGTGGTAGGCATGATCTACTGTCTGGCAGAGATGTATGTATCATGTTTCATGTCATCACTCAGACCCCCCTGAACCTCCCTGCACTTATGATAGAGGCCATGAGAGAAACTTTGAACAGATCCAAGGCACACTTGCCTTATGGTATGGCCCTTACTAGAGTATTTAGGAGGTTTGGAGTTAGCTGTGAGGGGGAGGCATCTACTAAGCTCTCTCATGTGGACACTTTCAACCAACACAGCCTGCACCGAATGGGATTTACAAAGACTGATGGTGGTTGGATCAAGGGCTCTGAAGAAAGAGCTGAGGAGAGAACTGAAGATAGAGCTGAAGACAGAACTGAAGGCAGAGTAGAAGAAGAAGGTCCATCTTCTCCTGTACATGACTTCAGGGCAGCATCACCAGATACCCAGTTCATTCCTGATACAGAGGCTGACCCTTCAGAGTTTACTAGGATGCCCACACCAGTGTATCAGCCAGAGAGCAGAGCACCTCATTCAGAGTTCAGACTGGCTGACGATCAGATAGAGCATATTTCACAGCGTGTGGCTGCCTTGCTATCTAGCCAGTGGAGTAGTACTACTTTTGCACCTGGAGCCACGTCTTCTGATCAGACCATGACTTCCCACATATCCACTGTGATTCAGATGATGTCAGATCAGTCCATCCGGATTCAGCAACTTGAAGACACTGTTTGGAGATTGACTAGCAGAGTTCTTGACTTGCAGGAGCAAGTCCTTGCATTGGCCCATCCTCAGCCACAGGAGTCCATTATTGAGGTCACAGACCTCACTACAGAGGCTGGAAGGCTCAGAGGAGCACTAGAGGGAGGATATGAGTTACTGAGGAAAGAGATCCGAGGATCGAGTGAGCAAGCATCCACTCAGTTCACTGCTCTACTACAGTCTGTTTTCAGAGCACTGAACGTACTTGATTCCATTAGACTCACCCTTTCTGTTCAGTCCTTAGCCTCTCAGCGTTCTCAGCCACCCAGTACATCTCGCTCTCCTGCTCGTGCCAGAGGCAGACGGGGTAGAGGACGCACTTCTGATCCATCAGCTTCTCATACCATATCTGATGACTCCGATCCATGATTTTGTCTTGATCATTACTAGATCCTAGGTGTTAGTGTTTTGTTCTAGGATCTGTATCTGGGGACCATGTATTAACAATTAGCTGTTTGACTTTTATAATATGAACTATGTATTGAAACAATTATGGTTTTAATGGAATCATCTTTTACTTATATTTCTACCTTTTTGTAATGATGTTGATCATATTTTAGTTATATATATTCTCCTTATTGAAATATTGTCTTCTCTTTGTTGTTGTTTGCTGTTAATAATTGCTGTATTAAGGGGGAGCAAACATCTGTGATTAACTCTAAAGGGGGAGAAATTAAAGAATTTTTTAGAAAAAAGAGAAGTTAACCATGATTGATGATGTCAAAAAGGGGGAGAAATTATTAAACAAAAATTAAAGATAAATTTGGTATCAGACAGAAATTAAACAAAAAGCCATCCATCAAAAGCAAAATCATAAATTATGAGCAATTAAAGAAAAAGCAATCAAAACCACAAATTATGAGAAATTAATGAATGAATTGAAAATTTAAAGAACAATATCAAAAATACAATGCTAAGTACAATGCAAATAAGTAACTTTTAAATTACTTCTTTATATATGCTCTGATTTGTATTAAAAATTTAAATATGCTCTGATATACTTCAAAATTACAACTTGCTCTGTTACATCTCTTGAAATTTTATTTACCTTGATACATCTTAAAAAATTTATCTTACTCTGATACATCTTAAAATTTTTTTTAACTTGCTCTGATACATTATAAAACTTACTCTGATACATTATAAAAACTTGCTCTGATACATTATAAAATTTTGCTCTGATACATTATAAAATTTTCTCTGATACATTGTAAAATTTTTCTGATAACTTTGTAAAATTATTTTTCTTGCTCTGATACATTGCAAAATTTATTTTTCTCTTGCTTTGATACATCTTAAACTCAAAATGATCTAATACAGTTTCCAAATCAACTCTTAAACATGCTTTGGCACACATAATTATTTTTTTTGTATCAAAAAGCAATTAAAGTACATAAGTATTTTTTTGCTCTGATGCTAAAACTAAAATCAAATGAAAATAAAATTTTCAAAATACAGCTTAATCTGATAATAAAAATAAGTTTTCCGCTCTAACACCAAAATCACATAATCCAATGAGCATATCATCAAATCCTTAAGCAAATGGACAAATTATTTTTGTATATGACCATTTATATTACATGCCAAAAGAATCATACTCTTTTCAAGCATATACATCTATAATGCATTCTTTTGAAATTAGTGTTTCACATAAATACTTTTGTTCAAATATTTTGTCATCATCAAAAAGGAGAAGATTGTTGCTCCTAGATTGATTTTGATGATTACAAAGCAGATTGAAGGGATACAAATAATTTTAAATTGAAAAAGTCTTTATGCTCTTCAAGAGCAAAATCATAATTTTGCTAAAATCCTGATTTGATAGTACCATTTGGTAGAACAAATGATTTGAAATCTATTGGTGAAAATTTTATTATTTTTGGACTTATATTTTTGAAGTTATGAAGGTTTGAAGTGCATGAGTCAACTCATGACACTATGAGCTGATTGGCATGCAAAAATTACCCATGGCACGCTGGATTTTTGGCTTGGCACGACCTGTGAGTCGACTCATGAGTCGACCCACAAGGCATGAGTCGACTCATGAGTCGACCTCTGCTGATTTGAGCCAAAAAATTCCAGAAACCAAATCTCTGGTCTTTGCAACAGAGGTCGACTCATGAGTCGACCCCTGAAGCATGAGTCGACTCATGAGTCGACCCCTGCGACGGAAATCGTCCGCAACGGCTAGTTTTTTGCCCATTTTAATTGCCTTTTATGCTTCCTAAAAATGCTCTAACGGCTCTTTATCTGCCTAATATATTTTCTCTCATTTCTTAATGCTATAAAAAGGTTTCTAAAGGTGAAAGAAAAAAAAAAGAGGATCGAGAGACACAAAAGAAATACAATTGAGAGGATCCAAAATACAAGAGGTGATCAACGAGATACTCTAGAGAAAAGGAAAAGTGGATCCAAAATCTACACGAGAGAGATAAGTGATTCACAATATACATGAGAGATTGTGAAAGAGATTCAAGAGCATTCAAAGAGAGGATTTCTCACGCCTATTGTTCAACCTTGATCAAGAGATCTTTCAAAGCCTTCAAGAAGTCTTCAATCAAAGATCATCTTCTTCTCAAGCATTCATTCAAGCGTTCATCCACCTTGAGAAAATCCAAAAGGAGATTCTTCATTTGAGTAAAGTATTTTTATTGTTATATTCGCTCATTTAAGGAGCTGTTATTGTATTAATTTGTGCTCTAAGCTATTTTACTCTTTGTGAGTATTTGTTCTTGTTTTTGGAGGATTTCCAAAACAAGGGAAGGTTGATCCGAACCTGAAATCGGAGTGTTTTGGGTTGACTTGTACCCGAAAAATAAGTAGACTAGCTTGGGATAGCTAGTGTCGGAGTTTTCGACGTTTGTATTCGGGTTGAATACAAGTATAGTGGATTAGAATTCCCAAGTAGGAGCTTGGGGAGTGGATGTAGATGCTAGGTTGGTACCGAACCACTATAAATCCTTGTGTTTGTGGTGTGCTTTATTGTTTCGCTTTATTTCTTTATCATATCCTTGCATTCTTGCTTTAGGAAATTAATCTTGATTTAAAGTCTTTGTTCTCATTCATCATAAGTAATTGATTAACACTAAAATTTTTAGAAACCCAATTCACCCCCCCCTCTTGGGTTGCATAGCTGGGCAACAAACGGTGTATGGAGACAAATCTTGTCCTAAGTTGGAAAAAGAGTCATTTCATGGTGCGGAAAGGAATTGTATTAGGACATATTATTTCTGAAAAAAGGATCGAGGTAGATAAAGCCAAAGTTGAGGTTATTTCAAAACTACCACCCCCTACTTCGGTTCGACAAATACGATCTTTCTTAGGTCATGCCGGATTTTATAGATGCTTCATCAAAGGCTTTAGCAAGATTTCAAGACCCTTGTGCAATCTGTTGGCCAAGGATACACCATTTGTCTTTGATGAAGTCTGTTTGAAAGCGTTCAACACATTACGAACAGCCCTGACAACAGCACCCATAATAAAACCCCCTGACTGGTCCATTCCATTTGAGATTATGTGTGATGCCTCTGACTTTGCAATAGGTGCCGTCTTAGGCCAAAAAATCAATAAGGAGCCACATGTGATCTATTATGCTAGCAAGACTCTTTTCGATGCTCAATTAAACTACACCACAACAGAAAAAGAGCTACTAGCAGTAGTGTTCGCCCTTGAAAAATTTTGCTCATATCTGTTAGGGTCTAAGGTTCTAGTTTACTCTGATCATGCGGCTCTGAAACATCTCCTCTCAAAGAAAGATACTAAACCACGTTTGATCAGATGGATCCTTCTTTTACAAGAATTTGATCTGAAAATCCGATATAAGAAGGGTTCTGAGAATGTGGTAGCTGATCACATCTCCAGGATCTTAGTTGAACACACGATAGGCATAGATGAGATCAAAAAAAAATTTTCTGACGAACAACTTTTCGCAATCTCTTCTAGCCATCCTCCATGGTTTGCCCATATTGTCAATTACTTGTCAACAGGATAAGTACCTTCTCACTGGATAAAACAGGAAAATGATCGATTTTTCTCGCAAATTAAACATTATTTCTGGGAAGACCCTGAACTATTCAAATACTGTCCTGACCAAGTTATTCGCCGTTGTGTCCCCGAGAGTGAATTCCAAAACATTCTCACTTTTTGCCATTCTTCGGCATGTGGGGGACATTTTAGTGGAAGAAAAACTGCAGCAAAAGTACTACAGAGTGGGTTTTATTGGCCAACGCTTTTCAAGGATGCACATGAATTTGGCCAAAGTTGTCTGCGATGTCAGCAAACAGAAAATTTATCCAAGAAGGATATGATGCCGCTGACTCCCATTTTAGTAGTAGAAATCTTCGATGTTTGGGGGATTGATTTCATGGGACCTTTTCCAGCCTCATTTGGATTTGAATATATTCTGGTGGCAGTTGATTACGTATCAAAATGGGTGGAGGCAATAGCTACACAGACTAATGATAATAAAATTGTAATTAGTTTTATCCAACGAAACATCATTAGTCGATTTGACTTCCCAAGGGTGATCATTAGTGATGGGGGGACTCATTTTACGAATAAACATTTTGAAGCACTTATGAAAAAATATAATATTTCACACAAAGTGGCCACACCATATCACCCCCAAACTAATGGTCAGGTAGAGGTGTCAAATAGGGAGATTAAACATATCCTAGAAAAGACGGTTAGGCCCGATAGAAAGGATTGGTCTCTTCGCTTAGACGATGCATTATGGGCTTACCGTACTGCTTTTAAAACACCCATAGGAATGTCTCCCTATCGACTTATATTCGGAAAAGCTTGTCATTTGCCGGTGGAATTGGAACATCGTGCATTTTGGGCCATAAGGCAATTTAACTTTGATATGAAAAATGCAGGTTCCAATAGGAGACTCCAATTAAATGAACTTGAAGAGCTACGCAATGAAGCGTATGAGAGTGTCAAAATTTATAAGGCTCGAACCAAAGCATATCATGATAAATTTATTGCACGAAAAACGTTCGAGCCCAATCAAAAAGTTTGGCTCTTCAATTCTAGGTTGCGTCTGTTTCCTGAAAAACTTCGCTCACGTTGGGACAGACCTTTCATTGTAACTCAGGTATTTTCTCATGGAGCTATAGAACTCAAAAATCCTAAACAGGGGAACACTTTTAAAGTGAACGGTCAGCGATTGAAACCTTATATAGATGGAATTAGTGATGGAGAATTAATTGAATCTGTTGATTTAGTGGATCCAAAACTGCCATAATACTCAATTCAGTCTGGCTGAAGACGTAAAACTTAGCGCTTGTTGGGAGGCAACCCAACGATTTCATATTTTTTACTTTACCGCAGCTGCAGAAATTTAGAACAAGAGCCTATTAATCAATGAAGCTATCTTCAACTTCCGAAGTAAAATTATCCCAGGTGCACTATCTCCTTTTATTTTCTTTGCTTTCTTACTCCATTGAGGACAATGTAGATTAAGTTGGGGGGAAAAAATTAATCAAATCCTCGAGTATGGTCAGAAATAATTAGTTTTGTGTATTCAAATTTTATTTTGATTAAGAGTCAATTAGGTATCCTAATAAATGAATGATTAATGGTCAAGATAATTTTAGAGATACTGAGGAATAAATTATTAAGAAAACCCAATGAATGGTAGGGTTTGAACTAGACCAAATTTTAGGAGTGATTCTACAACCCTCTTCTTACTGATCTCAATAAAAAATCTGCTTCATGAGAAATTGGGTGGAAAGATCGAGGTATGCAAAAATTCTCCTTAAAAAAAAAAAAAAAAAAAAAAAAGAGAAAGAAAAATAACATTGGTCTCCTACTGAGTAACCGGACCCTTTCGCCTAAGTAAGCGTTGTGGTTCACGTAAAAAGGTAGGCAATATTATATATAAAAAATAATAATAATAATAATAATAATAATATATATATATATATATTAAGAGGACTAAATTGCAAGAAGATAATAAACCTCCTTCCCATTAAGTTAGAGGATTTAAAGAGTAAAGTGGGAAGTTGGTGAAAGAAAAGCTCTGAAATTTCTTTAGTTAATACTCAACCACTAATTGGGTCAAATTGATAATCCAATGAAATATCTCTTTAATGGTCTGACCAAGTATCATCTACCTTTTGGGATGCCTAACCTAATTTTTGATTCAAAATCGAGTCGGTACACAATGCTGATATATCTATTTTACTCGAGGACGAGCAAAATTCAAGTTAGGGGGTATGATAAACACTTAATTTAAGTCATTTAAAATAAAAAATTATATTTAATTTATTTTATTTATTAAGAATTTGATGCTTCTTTTTATGTTTTACAGGAAAGATGATCGCCGATACAAAGAGTCCGATTCATAGATCAAAAAGACTCAAGTTTGAAAAAATTTGGACTTAAAATAAAATTAAAATAAAAGAAGGATGCATATGGTATTATAGAAAATGAAGATACTATGCAAGGAATCCAAAAGGATATAGATGTCATTGTGAAGAAACTTTTGTTTCTTTTTGGAATATAAAAATGTTTCACGTGAATTCAAAGGTTCTGGGTGCATGAATTCAAAACAAAAGAAGAAAGGATCTGGACGCGCGTTACGTGAATTCAAAAGAAGAAATACGTGAATTCAAAAGAAGAAAGCACACGGCAAGGATGAGGCGCGGATGCGGCGAGGACGCGGGCATGGGTGCAGCATCGTGCGGGTGTGGGCGCACGTCAAACAAATACTTATTAAAAGAAAAAAATTAATATTTACAAATATTTTAAAAGATTTGTATTTTTTAGTCCCACATCGAAAAATCATGTAAAACTCCTCCTTCCTAACACCTATAAAAAGACTTTTGTACTCCCATTGGAGGGGGAGCTCAGAAATTCTTCTAGAGCCTTGCATAGAGGAATAGAAAGGGACTACTTCATGAGCAGCTAGGCTGGTAGTTTCGGGAGTGGAGAAGAAATTTTGTAACGACACAGAGATGGTTTATTGTTCTAAAGTTTCCTGTATTTCTTTATATGCAATAAAGATTATGCTTTTTATTTAAATTGTCATGAGTTCTTTATTTGCTCCCTTTCATATGCTTTTATTTATGCTTTCTTGTTAGATTAATATTAGGAACAACTTTTATTTTTCGGAGACGCGCCGTGATCTACGGATACGGGGCGTACCGAGGAAAGAAGAGTTGTTTACCTAGTACTTTTCGGAGACGCGTCGTGATCTATGGGTACGGAGCGTGTCGAAAAAAGACAGGTATTTTTCCTAAGATTAATCACATCTATTTAGTTAAAAAAGAGATACAACTCTGCTAGTGCAAATTAATTCAAAACTCCCAAGTTCTTTATTCTCTAATTACCTTAATTTTAAGATAATTTATTTTTTAAATCAAAAACAACGCTTTTTTCTTTTATCTTGTAATCTCAACTTAGCCCAAGGTCTCTGAGGATACGATCTCGACTCATCCTACCTACGTAGTGAGTAGAGTTATTTTTGGTGCTATCAACGACTACGCATCATTACTTAATCCTTGTGGTTCTAGATTAATTTTAAATTTTTAAAAACTCAATTCACCCTCCCTCTTAGGTTGCATAGCTGGGCAATGGTATCAGAGCCTGATACTCTAGCCCTACTTTGATTTAACCATCAAAGAACTAAAGATCTATGGCAACTCAAGTTGGTGCTTCACTAGCCAAGGGGCAGTCCACAAACCGACCTTCACTTTTCAATGGATCAAATTATACCTATTGAAAAGCTCGGATGAAAATCTTTATTCAAGCACTTGACTATGATATATGGAGTATCATAGTAAATGGACCACACACATCCATTAAAATAATTGATGGTGTAGAATCAACCAAACCTGAAAAAGAATGGGATGAGGTTGATAAGAAAATGGCTCAACTTTATGCAAAAGTCATGAATATTTTATATTGTGCTCTAGATGCTAATGAATTCAATCATATTTCAACATGCATGTCAGCTATGGGATAGATTAGAAGTAACTCATGAAGGAACTAATCAAGTGAAGGAATCAAAAATTAACATACTTGTGCATAAATATGAACTCTTTAAAATGGAGCATGATGAATCAATTAACTAAAATATTTACTCATTTTACTGATATTATTAATGGTCTAAAAAGTCTAGGTAAGTCTTATTCTAACAGTGATCTCGTGAGAAAGATACTTAAATCTTTACCAAGAACTTGGGAGACCAAAGTGACCGCAATCCAAGAAGCCAAAGATCTGAATATCTTACCTTTGGAAGAGCTTCTAAGATCGCTAATGACACATGAGCTAAGAATAAAACAACATCTAGAAGAAGATGTCAAAAAGAAGAGGACAATCACCCTCAAATCCACTGCTCAACTTGATGAGAAATCCGATGATACGAAAAATGAAGAGTAGGATGAAGAAATGGCCTTCATTACTAGAAAGTTTAAGAAGTTTTTAAAGAAAAGAAGACAAAGAATGAGGAAGAGGCCACCTACAAAAGGAGAACATAGCAAAGAGAAGGATAAGGAGCAATCCCTTATTTGTTATGAATGTAAGAAGTCGGGACACTTTAAGTCTGAATGTCCACAACTTAAGAAGAGTTCCAAGAAGTACAAGAAAAAGGCTATGATGGCTATATGGAGCGGAAGTGATGTGTCAAGCTCCGAAGAAGAAGATTCAAATGAACAAGCCAACTTGTGCCTTATGGCATATGAAAATAAGGTAAACACTGAAACTCCTAATGACTTTACTTTTGAAGAACTTCATGAAGTATTTTATGATCTAATTGATGAACTAAAGAAGCTATAGGTAAAGAACAAAGAATTGAAATCAAAGAATCAATCTTTACTAAAAGAAAATGAGATTATTTCAAATAAAAAATCAATCTTATCTCAAAAAAATCTGAACTTAAAAAATAAGATTGCCGAGTTAAAATCAATGGTTGAAAAGTTCATTTTAAGTTCAAATAAACTTCAAATGATACTTGACAATCAGAAGGCCATTTATGATAAAATCGGTCTTGGATATAACCCTTTAAAAAAATAAAAATTTCTAAAAAATATCTTTGTAAACTCATCATGCAATAAGTTTTCAAATATTACTTATTTTAAATGTGGTAAAGTAGGACACAAATCTTATACATATTTTTCTAACAAATCTGAAAATTCTAATGTGAAGAAAATATGGGTTCCAAAAGGAACCATTGTGACTAACCAAAGAGGACCCAAGAAAACTTGGGTACCAAAAGTCAAAATTTAATTTTTGTATGTAGGTGTGTCTTGCATCCCAAGGAACAAATCGAAAATGGTATCTTGATAGCGGGTGCTCAAGACACATGACTGGTGATGAATCTCAATTCATCACACTTGATGCTAAAGATGGAGGGATGGTCACCTTTGGAGACAATGGCAAAGGAAAGATCATCGGTATAGGTAACATTGGTATCACTCCCTCCAAGTATATTGAAAATATTTTATTAATAGATGGTTTGAAACATAATTTATTAAGCATCAGTCAATTTTGTGATAAAGGATACAAAGTTATTTTTGAATTTTCATTATGCATAGTAACTAGTCCTATTGATGAAGGCATTAAATTTGTTGGACATAGACATGGTAATGTCTATATGGTAGATTTGAATGATCTTTCCAAAATAAACATGCAATGCCTAGTAGCCTTGAATGCCAAGATTAATGAGACTAATTGACTTTGGCATCGTAGGCTTGTACATATTAGCATACATCCACTTTCAAAACTTATTAAAAAGGAATTGGTTACTGGCTTACCCAAATTGAATTTTGAAAAGGATAGAATTTGTGATGCATGCCAACTGGGTAAACAAACAAGAGTCTCATTCAAATCTAAAAATATTGTTTCAACTTCTAGGCCATTAGAACTATTGCACATAGATTTATTTGGACCCACTAGAACTACTAGTCTAGGTGAAAAATGATATGGCTTTGTGATTATTGATGATTTTTCTTGTTTTACATGGGTCTTCTTTTTGGCACATGAGGATGAAACTTTTTATGTGTTCTCAAAATTTTATCGAAAAGTCATTAATGAAAAAGATTTTTCAATTCAAAATATTCGAAGTGATCATGGAACCGAATTTGAAAATCAAGATTTTAAAAAATTTTGTGATGAAAAAGGTATTGATCATAACTTTTCAACATCTAGGACATCCCAACAAAATGGAATAGTAGAAAGAAAAAATAGAACCCTTGAAGAAATGGCCCATACCATGCTATGTGAAAGCAACCTCCAAAGATATTTTTGGATGAAAGTAATTAACACGGCATGTTACATATTAAACCATGCTTTAATTAGATCAATTTTAAAGAAAACTTTCTATGAGCTTTGGAAAGGAAGAAAATCAAACATTGTATATTTTTATATTTTTGGTTGCCGATGTTTTGTTTTGAACAATGATAAAGAAAGATTAAAAAAATTTGATGCAAAATCCGATGAAACTATTTTTCTTAGTTACTCCTCTTCTAGTAAAGCTTTTAGAGTTTTCAACAAAAGAATTTTAGTAGTAGAGGAGTCAATATATGTTGTTTTTGATGAAACTAATGATCTTCTTTCAAGGAAGAATGAAGGTATTGATGATGCAGATCTTCTTATAGAAGGGATGAAGGAGATCATCCTAAAAGACTCAACAATTCAAAATGAAGAAGAACATGAAAACAAACAAGAGGATGAAGGTGAAGAACAACAAGAACAACCTCAAGGCTCAAATGATCTACTTAAAGAATGGAGGTATGATCACAATCACTCCAAAAAATTGATCATTGGTGATCCCACACATAGAGTAAGAACTTGTTCCTCTCTTAGAGATGCATACAATCATTTTGCATTTGTTTCTCATTTTGAACCAAAAACTATAGATGAAGCTGAAAAAGATTACAATTGGATAAATGCAATGCAAGAAGAACTTAATCAATTTGAAAAAAATAATGTATGGACTTTAGTATCAAGACCTAAAAATTATCCAGTAATTGGCATAAAATGGGTATATAGAAATAAACTGGATGAACATGGAAATGTAATTAGGAATAAAGCAAGATTGGTTGCAAAGGGTTATAATCAAGAAGAGAAAATTGATTTTGATGAGATTTTTGCACCTATTGCTAGATTAGAAGCAATTAGACTTTTACTTGCATATGCTTGCTTTATGAATTTTAAGTTATTTTAAATGGATGTCAAAAGTACTTTTCTAAATAGATATATTGCTGAAGAAGTTTATGTAGAACAACCTCTCAGTTTTGAAAATCATACTTTTCTTAATCATGTTTTCTTGATAAAATGACCAAGTCACATTTTACTGAAAAAGGTGAGAGAGCTACTGAGCTCTTGGGCCTAGTACATACTGATGTATGTGGGCCCATGAGCACCAGTGCTAGAGGTGGATATTTCTACTTCATAGCTTTCACGGATGACCTATACCTATATGGATATGTCTATCTGATGAAACATAAGTCGGGTTCATTTGAAATATTCAAACGATTCTGAAGTGAAGTAGAAAAATAAACTGGGAAGAGTATTAAAACTCTTCGATCTAATCGAGGAGGAGAATACCTTTCTAGTGAGTTTCACACATATCTAGGAGAGAATGGGATTCTCTCTCAATGGACTCCTCCAGGAACACCACAGCATAATGGTGTGTCTGAAAGGAGGAATTGGACTCTGTTGACATGGTCCGATCCATGATGGGTTTTGCTAGCTTGTCGATATCCTTCTGGGGATATGCACTCGAATCGGCCTGTTATCTATTAAATAGGGTTCCAAGTAAGTCTGTAATTAAGACTCCATATGAGATATGGACGGGACGTAAGCCAGCACTTTCACACCTTAGGGTCTGGGGGTGCCCGGCCTATGTCAAACGATTAGTCACAGACAAACTTGGACCTAGGTCTGACAAATGCTCATTCATAGGGTACCCCAAAGAGACAAAAAGATATTTTTTCTACCATGCTGATGAACAAAAGGTGTTCGTCAGCCTTAAGGCAATCTTTTTAGAAAAGGAGTTCCTTGGTGAAGGAACCGTTGCCTCTAAGGTTGAACTTGATGAAGTTCAACAGGTAGAAGGACCGACACCAATAGCTGAACCTGAGTCGGATATGATTAGATCAGATCCGGAGCCCAATATACCTGCACCATTAAGGCGATCCGGTAGAGTACCGCGTCAGCCGGACAGATACTACGGTTTCTTGGTCCGGGACGGTGATCCCATCGAACTTGATGAGAATAATGAGGATCCGATCACCTATATGGATGCTATGCAGAGACCTGATTCCGAGAAATGGCTTGAAGCCATGAAATCCGAAATGGAGTCCATGAAGGTCAACGATGTATGGACATTGGTTGACCCACCTGAAGGGGTTAAACCCATTGGGTGTAAATGGGTCTTCAAAAGGAAGAGGGGTGCAGACGAAAAGGTGGAGACCTATAAAGCCCGTCTGGTTGCCAAGGGGTATCGTCAACGTTATGGTATTGACTATGACGAGACGTTTTTCCCTGTGGCAATGCTCAAATCTATTCGGATAATGCTTGCAATAGCTGCCCATCTGGATTATGAGATCTGGCAGATGGATGTAAAGACAGCTTTTCTGAATGGAGAGCTGACTGAAGAGGTGTATATGATACAACCTGAAGGGTTTACATCCACAGATGAGTCCAAGGTGTGCAAGCTTCAGAGATCCATTTATGGATTGAAGCAAGCTTCTCGGAGTTGGAACATGCATTTTGATAAGGTGATCAAAATGTATGGCTTCATTAAGAATGGAGAAGAGCCCTGCATCTATAAATGGGCAAATGGTCCAGTTGTGGTATTCCTTGTCTTGTACGTGGATGACATTCTCCTAATCGGGAATGACATCTCCGCACTACAAGGAATAAAAGTTTGGTTGTCATCACAGTTCTCCATGAAGGACTTGGGTGAAGCATCCTACATCCTAGGGATGAAGATCTATAGGGATAGATCTAAAAAGATGTTTGGATTATCCCAGTCCATGTACATAGATACTGTGCTGAAGAGGTTCAGCATGGAGAATTCCAAGAAGGGCTATCTACCGATAGGCCAAGGAATTTCTCTCTCTAAGAA
The DNA here is from genome assembly GCF_000442705.2 of Elaeis guineensis. Lineage (NCBI taxonomy): Eukaryota > Viridiplantae > Streptophyta > Magnoliopsida > Arecales > Arecaceae > Elaeis > Elaeis guineensis. The sequence continues at coordinate 185,408,867 of NC_025993.2, read as the reverse complement.
GGATTGTCCGACAACTCCTGAAGAGAGAGAGCGTATGAGTAGAGTCTCATATGCTTCAGCCGTGGGATCTATCATGTACGCCATGACATGTACAAGACCAGATGTGGCATACTCACTAGGAGTAGTGAGTAGATACCAATCTGATCCTGGAGAGAATCACTGAAAAGTGTTTAAAGCCATCCTTAAGTATTTGAGAAATACTAAGGACCAATGGTTGGTTTATGGCGAGTCAGATCTGAAACTTGTGGGGTTCACAGACTCCAGCTTTCAATCTGACCATGATGATAGCAGGAGTGTGTCGGGTTATATCTTTACTCTGAATGGTGGAGCCATCTGCTGGAAGAGTTTCAAGCAGCATACTGTGGCGGACTCTGTTTGTGAAGCGGAGTACATCGCAGCATCGGATGCCGCGAAGGAAGCTGTGTGGCTGAGGAAATTCATCAATGAGCTTGGAGTAACATCCTCCTTCGATGGTCCAGTCCTGCTCTACTGCAACAGCACTGGTACCATAGCTCAGGTGAAGGAACCCAAAGCACATCAGCGGATGAAGCACATCTTGCACCGCTTCCACCTGGTCTGAGAGATCGTGGATCGAGGTGACGTCGATCTTCAGAAGATCGACTGAAAGGAGAACCTAGCCGACCCCTTCACTAGAGCCCTGGCAATAAAGGAGTTCGACAACCACAAGTCGAAGATGGGTATTAGATACTGTGCCGAGTGGCTTTAGGACAAGTGGGAGTTGTTGGGAAATGTGTCCCAAAAAGCCAATCGTCAAGCTGTTGACGGTTGAGCAACCAAGTATTGTAATTGATTTGTTAATAAATAAAATATATTTGGCATTTTCATCATAAGCTTTCATCTTCTAATGAACTCCGTTGTTATGATGAAGTCCTTAGGACTATTTAAGTTCGATAAAGAGAGGATTTATCGATTAGTCCTTAAAACTGTTCACGACCAAATGATAGGCTGTTAATAAGGATGACAGCTTCTATCGAGCATAGGTCGCTGTAGGCCATATGGGTTGGTTGTCCTCTTAACCAAGGAGTGTGGAGACACTGGTATGGCATACAGGTGAGATGTAAGGGTACATCGTCATTGAACGTGACCAACTCCAGAGCATTCTGCTGTCGAGAATGTCTCTGATGGGATATAGGTATAAGTGTCCCTTAGACTTGAGATCACCTCAGTGACTTGCAAGCAACTCACTGTGCTTTGGTACTGGACTAACTGAATTTCTAATTCAGGAACGGAAGGCTTCTGGGCACAGTCAAGTACTTGCGAAGTCAGAGTGTGATCGAGATGGGATTGACCACTCCAAGAGTTGGAGAAGAATGAGTCGCTGTATTTCAATTTAGCAAAACCTTGGCCAGGGTAATCCATCAGATGGATTTGATATTTTGAAATACAATGTGGACAACCTGATCAGAGTTGACAGTTGAGCTCTGGAGTGTCCTATGATCATTTTGGTCAAGGGGATGAATTATATGAAAACTATATCCGCATGGGTTCTAAGGATGTTGTTCTACACATTCGACCTATCCGGACGTCGGGTACCATTGCTAGATGGTCACTTCGATTGATATAGGAATTTGTTTCTATGCTACCGGCTTAGGTTCGGACCTATGAGGTCACACACATTAGAGTTCATGATCCGATCGGATGGTTGATCAATGATTAAGAATCGTTCTAGGGTTAGATGATCAATACGATTGATATTTAACCCAGTGCAAGTGTTGCAGGAGGATCGATTAGCAATTCGATTGCTAATTAGCTTAATTTGATTAAGCCAATGGGCTGAGATTAAGTCTAATTAAATATGATTTAATTAAATTTAGTTTGGGCTTGATTGGATCAAGTCCAATTGGTTTATTGGATAAGCCAAGTGCAAGGAAAAAACTAGTCCTAGTTCAACTAGGACTTGGGTCAATCTAATTTCTAATTTGATTAGAAAATTAAATCAGATTTAAATCTAATTTAATCTGATTAAATTAGGTTCTTAATTAGGTTAAGACCTATTTTAATTGGGTTGATCTAATTTTGATTTGATTTGGTTTGGGAAACCAAATTAAAACAAGTTATGAGACAGAATCCTAGTAGGACTAGGATTCCACCTTGCGCCACATAAACCTTCTCCACGCCCTCTCTCTTATTCAACGCCAATCTCCACTTATTTTGTGTGACAAAAGCCCTCTCCCAGATCTCTCCCACATTCACAAAAGGTCTCCTCTCTTCTTTCTTACATGGAAGGTGATTTGGATCAAATCTAAAAGGAATAAGTTTGAATTTCGAATTCTATGAGATAGAGTTTTAGAAATCCAAAACTCTTTCAATTTTGCACCGAATTTATCCAAATTTTTTTTGGAATTTTCGTGGCTTTTAGGGTTTATATTGTGTACCCTTTTCTGTTGATCCATCCACGAAAATATGAAGGAGGTGCTCAAGAGTTGGGCGTCCCTTTACTTGCCATGTTTGGATAAGCCTTGACTAGGTGTTTGACCTAGACAAGGACTTTATCATATTTCTCTATATAAGATGAGTTTCTTCGTGAAATTTTAAGGGAGATATATATTTGAGATACCTTTCTGCCATCCAAAAATCAAAGAGAAATACCTTTGGGTCGTGGAGATATAAAAGACGCAAGTTTGGGTGTCTAGAGAGAAAAACATGAAGAAGAAGAGGGTCTTCTTCTAGAGTTTTTTATTTTCATATCTTTCCTCCTTCCATCTTGAGTTTCCTGAGAGCGTCTCAGATCTGAAACTTCTCCTTCTACTTTCCATCTTTGAAAGAGTCCAAATCAAGAAGAAGGAGGCACCTGATCAACCATCAAAGAAGGATCAGCGCAGTACTAGCATACTGTGCTGATTTCCTGAAGCAGGACTTCTGATCGAGATTCGTGGGCTCGTGTGGACGACTCCTAGAGGCCGGACGCGTGTGCGGCTTGCAACATCATCCTTAAGCCCAGATCAGTGAGGTTAGAGCGTCTAACTTGCAAGGTAATAGATCTGATCTATTATTTAATACATACATTAGATGTAGCTAGTATAGAAACATGTTGATATGATCAACATGTAGTTCATACTATATTTATATATATTTTAATTTTTGATTTAATGCTATGTAATAATCATGTAATAGGATCTTAGATCTAGGGATTTTCTGATCTTAGAAAATAAATTTTGATTTATTTTAGTCTTCCGCTGTATGATCTTGAAAAAGTTTCAAGATCTAACCCTGAAACCCTAGATCTGGTTCCTTCAATTGGTATCAGAGCCAGGTTCTTTATTACATGATTATTTATACATGCTTAGATTATTTCTTAGATTAGATCTAATTTATAATCTAATTATTAAATCTGAAATTAAAATTTTAGATCAATCACAAACTGCAAGGTTGTCCTGCTGTAAGGTTTACCCCTTACAGTGCAAAGGTTGTCCTAGTTTGTGTAGATCTATCTTTAATCATAAATTTGTTAGATATGATCTAGATTAAATTTATGATTTATTAGATTTAAAAGATGTTTAAATCTGAAATAAAATCTCTTTGTTAATAATTTTTGTGCAAAGAAATTGTTTAAAGTTGAAATTGTTTCAATTACATGAACCTGTTTAGATTAGATCTAAAGTAGTTTCATGTTTATTTCACTTGCATCTTGATTCGGAATCAAACATGCAATATGGTTAATAGAATCATATTGTAAAATTATTTTACAAATATGAAAATTATTTTTTGAAAAGCCGAACCCAACCCTCAGCCCAAAACTTAATTAAGAATTAAGAAGTTGTTTGATTAGGTTCTAGGATTGTGAATTGAAGAACCTAAGACACAAATCATAACACATTGGGTTAATGGGTTAGTGAAAATTAGGTCCATTAATTGGGTTAGACCTATGGTTAGATTAAAGATGGACTTAATTAGAGAATTAACTAAATCTAATCAATTGTTGTCTTAGATTAGGTCAAGGATTCTCTAGATCAATTACAATAGTTGTAGTTGGTCAAGTCCATGTCTTTAACGAGAACCAAATGGACTTGATTCTTGGCTAAGCGGTCTAGCACGAACTGTTAGGTTGATCTAATCGAAACTAATTAAACCAGTTGGTGTCTAAGGTAAACCAGACCGGTGATTTTTAATTGGGAGCCCGCTTACCTGGCCATTCATGATGGTGTCTAAGGCAAGCTTTGGCAGACCCTCCCACTGATCGAACTTACCTGGCCTCTTGGTGAAATTATGTTTTGATCGGATCACTTGACTATTCGAGCTGACCCATGTCAGCTAGGTAAATCAGTGTGACTGATTTAGGTGCTCCTAGACCAGCCCTGGTCTCCCTTAAGCTGACTTGGTGAAGCCAGTGGGAGGATCATGATAAGCTGGTTCATCTGACCTCATCCTCTATATTATTTAAATCTTCTAAAATTATTAGGTCCTTAAAATGATAAAGTTATGGAGATAACTGAGTCATAGCCTCCCATTAAGGTGTTTGATAATGAGTCCATGAACTCAATAATCATTGCAGACCCAAAGGCCTGGTGCTTGTTGACTAATGGAATTATCACTCATCATATGACGACTTGGAAGTGTCTCTCTAATGGTGGTTAGGTGAGCCAACCAAAGTTGGGCTTAATCATTCGTTGGTTAGATACACCAAGTATGATCATGTTAATGGTTGGACCTAACTGGATCCTTACAGTGGAGGCCAAAGCCTACTGATTAGGTTTCTGGGGCAAAATTAAAATTACTAGAAATTGTTTATAGAAACAATTGGTTATGAACCTACCCTTAGATGTACATGGGTTGGCCAACCAAAGTTGGGCTTGTGTGCAGTCTAAGTGGATTCTAGTACCCGCTAAGGAATTAGGGTAATTCCTCGAATTGAAGGTAGAGGCTACCAATTCGAATAAAATAGTGGGAGAAACCTTTTGATTAAAGTCCAAATCTTTAGGTTTAATGAATCAATTACTAATTAGGTTATGGTTCTCCTTTGTGCAAATATGGCCACTTCCCTATCGCTCCGATCATTGTTGGACAATGATAAGTTGGTGGGACCCAACTTCGGTAGCTGGTACCGAAAGTTGAAGATAGTCCTGGAGCATGAACGGATCCTATATGTGATAATGGATCCTGCACCTGAGGAGTCAGCTGTCAATGCACGTGGAACAGTTAGAGACACTTACCAGAAGTGGCTCAGTGACCGGACCACGGTGCGCTGTATCATGCTGGCTGCTATCATGAGCGACGAGTTCAGTCGCAGATTCGAGACGGCTCAGCCAAAGGACATGTTCAAGTGTTGGAGGATACCTTTGGCACACCCGATGACGTAGAGAGGCACAAGACTAGTTGTGCCATCTTCAACGCCAAAATACGGGATGGAGTCTCTATCACTGATCATGTATTGTACATGATCGAGCTGATGGAATGATTGAGCAAGCTCGGCTTTCCCTTGCATGAGCAGCTTGGGAAAGATGCAATACTGAACTCGCTGCCCAAGTCTTGTCTCCCATTCCTCACTCATTATAGAATGACAAAGCCTGAAGTAAACTACCATGGGTTAATGGGGTTGCTTCAGAACTTTGAGAAGGATCACCAACTCCTCAAGGAGTCGGTGAACTCAGTGAACTCAGTGGGAGGTTCATCTTCTGGTTCTCGACCCTTTGAGAAAGGAAAGAAGAACAAGAAGAAGAAAGTCAAGAAGGTGCAAGTTCAGGCTGGGACATCTGTGCAGAGTCAGACCAAAAAGATCAAGCCTGATAAGAGTCTATTCTACTGGCAAGCACCCTAGATTAGATAGTGTGTCAAATATCTACTTATGGCATTGGAGGCTAGGTCATATAAATAAGAACAGAATAAACAGGTTGACTCAAGAGGGAATCCTCAAAGTCAGTGATTGTGAATCACTTCCAACCTGTGAGTTCTGTCTTCTTGATAAAATGACCAAGTCACCTTTTACTGGAAAAGGTGAGAGAGCTACTGAGCTCTTGGGCCTAGTACATACTGATGTATGTGGGCCCATGAGCACCAGTGCTAGAGGTGGATATTTCTACTTCATAGCTTTCACGGATGACCTATACCTATATGGATATGTCTATCTGATGAAACATAAGTCGGATTCATTTGAAATGTTCAAACGATTCTGAAGTGAAGTAGAAAAATAAACTGGGAAGAGTATTAAAACTCTTCGATCTATCGAGGAGGAGAATACCTTTCTAGTGAGTTTCACACATATCTAGGAGAGAATGGGATTCTCTCCAATGGACTCCTCCAGGAACACCACAGCATAATGGTGTGTCTGAAAGGAGGAATGGACTCTGTTAGACATGGTCCGATCCATGATGGGTTTTGCTAGCTTGTCGATATCCTTCTGGGGATATGCACTCGAATCGGCCTGTTATCTATTAAATAGGGTTCCAAGTAAGTCTGTAATTAAGACTCCATATGAGATATGGACGGGACGTAAGCCAGCACTTTCACACCTTAGGGTCTGGGGGTGCCCGCCTATGTCAAACGATTAGTCACAGACAAACTTGGACCTAGGTCTGACAAATGCTCATTCATAGGGTACCCCAAAGAGACAAAAAGATATTTTTTCTACCATGCTGATGAACAAAAGGTGTTCGTCAGCCTTAAGGCAATCTTTTTAGAAAAGGAGTTCCTTGGTGAAGGAACCGTTGCCTCTAAGGTTGAACTTGATGAAGTTCAACAGGTAGAAGGACCGACACCAATAGCTGAACCTGAGTCGGATATGATTAGATCAGATCCGGAGCCCAATATACCTGCACCATTAAGGCGATCCGGTAGAGTACCGCGTCAGCCGGACAGATACTATGGTTTCTTGGTCCGAGACGGTGATCCCTCGAACTTGATGAGAATAATGAGGATCCGATCACCTATATGGATGCTATGCAGAGACCTGATTCCGAGAAATGGCTTGAAGCCATGAAATCCGAAATGGAGTCCATGAAGGTCAACGATGTATGGACATTGGTTGACCCACCTGAAGGGGTTAAACCCATTGGGTGTAAATGGGTCTTCAAAAGGAAGAGGGGCGCAGATGGAAAGGTGGAGACCTATAAAGCCCGTCTGGTTGCCAAGGGGTATCGTCAACGTTATGGTATTGACTATGACGAGACGTTTTCCCCTGTGGCAATGCTCAAATCTATTCGGATAATGCTTGCAATAGCTGCCCATCTGGATTATGAGATCTGGCAGATGGATGTAAAGACAGCTTTTCTGAATGGAGAGCTGACTGAAGAGGTGTATATGATACAACCTGAAGGGTTTACATCCACAGATGAGTCCAAGGTGTGCAAGCTTCAGAGATCCATTTATGGATTGAAGCAAGCTTCTCGGAGTTGGAACATGCGTTTTGATAAGGTGATCAAAACGTATGGCTTCATTAAGAATGGAGAAGAGCCCTGCATCTATAAATGGGCAAATGGTCCAGTTGTGGTATTCCTTGTCTTGTACGTGGATGACATTCTTCTAATCGGAATGACATCTTCGCACTACAGGAATAAAAGTTTGGTTGTCATCACAGTTCTCCATGAAGGACTTGGGTGAAGCATCCTACATCCTAGGGATGAAGATCTATAGGGATAGATCTAAAAGATGCTTGGGTTTCCCAGTCCATGTACATAGATACTGTGCTGAAGAGGTTCAGCATGGAGAATTCCAAGAAGGGCTATCTACCGATAGGCCAAGGAATTTCTCTCTCTAAGAAGGATTGTCCGACAACTCCTGAAGAGAGAGAGCGTATGAGTAGAGTCCCATATGCTTCAGCCGTGGGATCTATCATGTACGCCATGACATGTACAAGATCAGATGTGGCATACTCACTAAGAGTAGTGAGTAGATACCAATCTGATCCTGGAGAAATCACTAGAAAGTGTTAAAGCCATCCTTAAGTATTTGAGAAATACTAAGGACCAATGGTTGGTTTATGGCGAGTCAGATCTGAAACTTGTGGGGTTCACAGACTCCAGCTTTCAATCTGACCATGATGATAGCAGGAGTGTGTCGGGTTATATCTTTACTCTGAATGGTGGAGCCATCTGCTGGAAGAGTTCCAAGCAGCATACTGTGGCGGACTCTGTTTGTGAAGTGGAGTACATCGCAGCATCGGATGCCGCGAAGGAAGCTGTGTGGCTGAGGAAATTCATCAATGAGCTGGAGTAGCATCCTCCTTCGATGGTCCAGTCCTGCTCTACTGCGACAGCACTGGTACCATAGCTCAGGTGAAGGAACCCAAAGCACATCAGCGGATGAAGCACATCTTGCACCGCTTCCACCTGGTCCGAGAGATCATGGATCGAGGTGACGTCGACCTTCAGAAGATCGACTGAAAGGAGAACCTAGCCGACCCCTTCACTAAGCCCTGGCAATAAAGGAGTTCGACAACCACAAGTCGAAGATGGGTATTAGATATGTGCCGAGTGGCTTTAGGACAAGTGGGAGTTGTTGGGAAATGTGTCCCAAAAAGCCAATCGTCAAGCTGTTGATGGTTGAGCAACCAAGTATTGTAATTGATTTGTTAATAAATAAAATATATTTGGATTTTCATCATAAGCTTTCATCTTCTAATGAACTCCGTTGTTATGATGAAGTCCTTAGGACTATTTAAGTTCGATAAAGAGAAGATTTATCGATTAGTCCTTAAAATGTTCACGACCAAATGATAGGCTGTTAATAAGGACGACAGCTTCTATCGAGCATAGGTCGCTGTAGGCCATATGGGTTGGTTGTCCTCTTAACCAAGGAGTGTGGAGACACTGGTATGGCATACAGGTGAGATGTAAGGGTACATCGTCATTGAACGTGACCAACTCCAGAGCATTCTGCTGTCGAGAATGTCTCTGATGGGATATAGGTATAAGTGTCCCTTAGACTTGAGATCACCTCAGTGACTTGCAAGCAACTCACTGTGCTTTGGTACTGGACTAACTGAATTTCTAATTCAGGGATGGAAGGCTTCTGGGCACAGTCAAGTACTTGCGAAGTCAGAGTGTGATCGAGATGGGATTGACCACTCCAAGAGTTGGAGAAGAATGAGTCGCTGTATTTCAATTTAGCAAAACCTTGGCCAGGGTAATCCATCAGATGGATTTGATATTTTGAAATACAATGTGGACAACCTGATCAGAGTTGACAGTTGAGCTCTGGGGTGTCCTATGATCATTTTGGTCAAGGGGATGAATTATATGAAAACTATATCCGCATGGGTTCTAAGGATGTTGTTCTACACATTCGACCTATCCGGACGTCGGGTACCATTGCTAGATGGTCACTTCGATTGGTATAGGAATTTGTTTCTATGCTACCGGCTTAGGTTCGGACCTATGAGGTCACACACATTAGAGTTCATGATCCGATCGGATGGTTGATCAACGATTAAGAATCGTTCTAGGGTTAGATGATCAATACGATTGATATTTAACCCAGTGCAAGTGTTGCAGGAGGATCGATTAGCAATTCGATTGCTAATTAGCTTAATTTGATTAAGCCAATGGGCTGAGATTAAGTCTAATTAAATATGATTTAATTAATTTAGTTTGGGCTTGATTGGATCAAGTCCAATTGGTTTATTGGATAAGCCAAGTGCAAGGAAAAACTAGTCCTAGTTCAACTAGGACTTGGGTCAATCTAATTTCTAATTTGATTAGAAAATTAAATCAGATTTAAATCTAATTTAATCTGATTAAATTAGGTTCTTAATTAGGTTAAGACCTATTTTAATTGGGTTGATCTAATTTTGATTTGATTTGGTTTGGGAAACCAAATTAAAACAAGTTATGAGACAGAATCCTAGTAGGACTAGGATTCCACCTTGCGCCACATAAACCTTCTCCACGCCCTCTCTCTTATTCAACGCCAATCTCCACTTATTTTGTGTGACAAAAGCCCTCTCCCAGATCTCTCCCACGTTCACAAAAGGTCTCCTCTCTTCTTTCTTACATGGAAGGTGATTTGGATCAAATCTAAAAGGAATAAGTTTGGATTTCGAATTCTATGAGATAGAGTTTTAGAAATCCAAACTCTTTCAATTTTGCACCGAATTTATCCAAATTTTTTTTGGAATTTTTGTGGATTTTAGGGTTTAATTGTGCACCCTTTTCTGTTGATCCATCCACGAAAATATGAAGGAGGTGCTCAAGAGTTGGGCGTCCCTTTACTTGCCATGTTTGGATAAGCCTTGACTAGGTGTTTGACCTAGACAAGGACTCTATCATATCTCTCTATATAAGATGAGTTTCTTCGTAAATTTTAGGGAGATAGATATTTGAGAGACCTTTCTGCCATCCAAAAATCAGAGAGAAATACCTTTGGGTCGTGGAGATATAAAAGACGCAAGTTTGGGTGTCTAGAGAGAAAAACGTGAAGAAGAAGAGGGTCTTCTTCTAGGGTTTTTATTTTCATATCTTTCCTCCTTCCATCTTGAGTTTCCTGAGAGCGTCTCAGATCTGAAACTCCTCCTTCTACTTTCCATCTTTGGAAGAGTCCAAATCAAGAAGAAGGAGGCACCTGATCAACCATCAAAGAAGGATCAGCGCAGTACTAGCATACTGTGCTGATTTCTGAAGCAGGACTTCTGATCGAGATTCGTGGGCTCGTGTGGACGACTCCTAGAGGCCGGACGCGTGTGCGGCTTGCAACATCATCCTTAAGCCCGGATCAGCGAGGTTAGAGCGTCTAACTTGCAAGGTAATAGATCTGATCTATTATTTAATACATACATTAGATGTAGCTAGTATAGAAACATGTTGATATGATCAACATGTAGTTCATACTATATTATATATATTTTAATTTTTGATTTAATGCTATGTAATAATCATGTAATAGGATCTTAGATCTAGGGATTTTCTGATCTTAAAAATAAATTTTGATTTATTTTAGTCTTCCGCTGTATGATCTTGAAAAAGTTTCAAGATCTAACCCTGAAACCCTAGATCTGGTTCCTACAGCTTACGGTAGTTGAAGTCAGGTGCGGAGTCCGACTCCCGTGGAGTCGGACGAAGCTTACCGTAGTTGAAGTCAGTGCGGAGTCCGGCTCCCGTAGGAGTCCGGACGAAGCTTACCGGTAGTTGAAGTCAGGTGCGGAGTCCGGCTCCGTAGGAGTCCGGATGGAGCTTACCGGCAGCTGAAGTTGGCGACGGAGCCCGGCTCCGTAGGAGTCCAGGCGGAGTCCTCCTTTAGGTCGGGGTCGTAGACGGAGCTCGGCTCCCGTAGGAGTCCTGGCGGAGCCCTCCTTGAGGTCGGGTCGTAGACGGAGCTCGGCTCCCGTAGGAGTCCTGACGGAGTCCTGCAATAAAGTCAGGTGCGGAGTCCGGCTCCCGTAGGAGTCCGGACAAAGCTTACCGGTAGTTGAAGTCAGGTGCGGAGTCCGGCTCCCGTAGGAGTCCTGGCGGAGCTTACCGATAGTTGAAGTTGGCGACGGAGCTCGGCTCCCGTAGGAGTCCGGGCGGAGTCCTCCTGCAATCAAAGTCAGGTGCGGAGTCCGGCTCCCGTAGGAGTCCGGACGAAGCTTACCGGTAGTTGAAGTTGGCGACGGAGCCCGGCTCCCGTAGGAGTTCGGGTGAGTTGTTCTGTAGTCGATGTTGGCGACGGAGCCCGGCTCCCGTAGGAGTCGGGCGGAGTTGTGCTGTAGTCGATGTTGGCGATGGAGCCCGGCTCCCGTAGGAGTCCGGGCGGAGTTGTCCTGCAATCAAAGTCAGGTGCGGAGTCCGGCTCCCGTAGGAGTCCGGACGAAGCTTGCCGATAGTTGAAGTCAGGTGCGGAGTTCGGCTCCCGTAGGAGTCCGGACGAAGCTTACCAGTAGTTGAAGTCAGGTGCGGAGTCCAGCTCCCGTAGGAGTCCGGACGAAGCTTACCGGTAGTTGAAGTCAGGTGAGGAGTCCGGCTCTCGTAGGAGTCCGGATGAAGCTTACTGGTAGTTGAAGTCTGGTGCGGAGTCCGGCTCCCGTAGGAGTCCGGACGGAGCTTACCGGCAGCTGAAGTTGGCGACGGAGCCCGGCTCCCGTAGGAGTCCAGGTGGACTCCTTGAGGTCGGGGTCGTGGACGGAGCTCGACTCCCGTAGGAGTCCTGCGGAGTCCTGCAATCAAAGTCAGGTGCGGAGTCCGGCTCCCGTAGGAGTCCGGACAAAGCTTACCGGTAGTTGAAGTCAAGTGCGGAGTCCAGCTCCCGTAGGAGTCCTGGCGGAGCTTACGTAGTTGAAGTTGGCGACGGAGCTCGGCTCCCGTAGGAGTCTGGGCGGAGTCCTCCTGCAATCAAAGTCAGGTGCGGAGTCCGGCTCCGTAGGAGTTCGGACGAAGCTTCCGGTAGTTGAAGTTGCGACGGAGCCCGGCTCCCGTAGGAGTTCGGGGGAGTTGTTCTGTAGTCGATGTTGGCGACGGAGCCCGGCTTGGGGCGGAGTTGTTCTGTAGTCGATGTTGGCGACGGAGCCCGGCTCCCGTAGGAGTCCGGGCGGAGTTGTTCTGTAGTCGATGTTGGCGACGGAGCCCGGCTCCTGTAGGAGTCCGGGCGGAGTTGTCCTGCAATCAAAGTCAGGTGCGGAGTCCGGCTCCCGTAGGAGTCCGGACGAAGCTTACCGGTAGTTGAAGTCAGGTGTGGAGTCCGGCTCCCGTAGGAGTCCTGGCGGAGCTTACCGGTAGTTGAAGTTGGCGACGGAGCTCGACTCCCGTAGGAGTCCGAGCGGAGTCCTCCTGCAATCAAAGTCAGGTGCGGAGTTCGGCTCCCGTAGGAGTCCGAACGAAGCTTACCGGTAGTTGAAGTTGGCGATGGAGTCCGGCTCCCGTAGGAGTACGGGCGAGTGTTCTGTAGTCGATGTTGGCGACGGAGCCCGGCTCCCGTAGGAGTCCGGGCGGAGTTGTTCTGTAGTCGATGTTGGCGACGGAGCCCGCTCCCGTAGGAGTCCGGGCGGAGTTGTTCTGTAGTCGATGTTGGCGACGGAGCCCGGCTCCCGTAGGAGTCTAGGCGAGTTGTTCTGTAGTCGATGTTGGCGACGGAGCCCGGCTCCGTAGGAGTCCGGGCGGAGTTGTCTTCTTGCTGAGAACTTCGTGGGTATTTTATACCCAACATATCCTATGTTAGATTTTCTACCCTTCCATAATTCAGAAAGTTTTTTTTAGATTGATCTTATTAAAGTACGGTATAAGATGTAACATACTATGTGATAACTTCTGCCTAAAAATATTTTGAGAGATTGCTCTCACATAGCATGGTACGGATCATTTCTTTAAGAGTTCTATTGTTTTTTTGCTATCCCATTTTGTTGGAGTGTTCTAAGTACAGAAAAATTATGATCTATATTTTTTCATTATAAAAATTTTTTAAAATTTTATTTTCAAATTTGATACTGTGATCACTATGAATTGAAACAATTGTAAACCTTTTTCATTTTAGACTTTTCGGCAAAACTTAGAAAAAGCTGAAAATGCTTCCCTTAGATGCTAAAAATAAGATCCAAGTAAAATGTGAGAAATCATCGATAATCATAAAATCATATCTTTTACCTCCTAAACTAGTTGTCCTTGTAGGACCAAACAAATCCATATATAAAAGTTTCAAAGGTTTAGAAGTTGAAACAATATTCTTAGGTTTAAAAGAAACTCTAATTTTTTTACCTAATTAGGATGCATTACAAATTTTATCATTTTAAAATTTATCTTTGACAAACCAAAAATTAAATTTTTAATAATTTTAGATAGTGTGTGCATACTAATATGTGCAAGCCTACAGTATCAAAGTCAACTAGTTTCATTGATTTTAGCATTCATAGCCACAAGATATTGCATGTTCTGCCTGAAAAGATTATCCAAATCTACCATGTAAACATTGTCATGCTTATGTCCAATGAACCTAGTGCTATCATCAAAAGGCCTAGTTATATACATGAATGATTTAAAAACTACTTTATAACTTTTATCACATAATTAACTAATGCTTAATAGTTTATACTTAAGACCATCTACAAGTAAAATATTTTTAATACAAGTGGAGGAAGTGATACCAATATTACCTATGCCGATGATCTTTCCTTTACCATTATCTCCAAAGATGACCATTCCTTCATTCTTAGCTTCCAAAGTGATGAATTGAGACTCATCACCGATCACGTGTCTTGAGCATCTGCTATCAAAATACCACTTTCGCTTCTTTACTTGGGATGTAAGACACACCTACATACATAAAATCAAGTTTTAACTTGAGGTACCCAAGCTAACTTGGTCCTTTGGAGTTAGTCACAATGATTTTTTTTGAAACCCATATTTCTTAATATTTATACTAACAAATTTGTTTGACAAGCACGCATAAGCTTTATGTCCTATCTTGCCATATTTAAAACATGTAAAACTTAATAATTTATTCATGGATGAATTTATAAAGAAATTTTTTAAAAATTTTTATTTTTTATGAGTATTATAATCAAGTCCGACTTTATCATACACTGCACTTTGATTATCAATAATCATTTAAAGTTTATTTGAGCTTAGGGTAAATCTATCAACTATTGATTACAATTTGGTTACTTCTTCCTTTAAGTTCTGATTTTTCTTTACAAGAGTCTTGTTTATATTTGAAATTACTTCTTTTCCTTTGATAGAGTTTATATTTTATTTCTAATTCTTTATTTTTATTGGAGATCTTTTCTTTTCTTTAGATAGAGTTTGTTTTTAATTTCAAATTTTTAATTATTTTTTAGTCCTAATTTCTTTAAATCATCCAAAAGCTCATGAAATGCTTCTTGCAGTTTATCAGAAAAAAAAAATATTTTGAGTTTGAATGATTATCTCATTTTCATGTATCATAAGACACAAATTGGCTTCTTCATGAGATTCTTCATCTGAGGTGAGTCATCACTGTCGCTTCACGTAGCCATCATTGTCTTTTTTCTTCAACTTTTCTGATCCTTCTTAAGCTGGGGACAGTCCGATCTAAAGTGGCTTAGCTTCTTACATTCATAACAAATGATAAATTGTTCTTTTTTTTTTTCTTTACTCGGCTCCTCCTTAACTAGTGGTCTTCTCTTGATCTTTTGTTTTCCTTTTTTAAATCGTCTGAATTTTCTTATGGTCAATGCTAAATCCTCATCATCTTCACTATTTTTTAATTTTTCTAAATCTTCTTCTTCTTGAGCCATTAATTTGACGGTAAATATCTTCTTTCTTCTGATCTCTTCTTCAGAATATTATTTCATAGTCAGCTCATAAGTCATGAGAGATCCAAGCAACTCCTTCAAAGGTAGGATGTTTAAGTCCTTGGCTTCTTGAATCGTCGTGATCTTTGCTTCTCATGATCTTAGTAGAGACCTAAAAATTTTTCTTATAAGGTCACTATTAGAATAACACTTTTCAAGACTTTTTAGATCATTTATGATATCAGTGAAATGAGTAAATATTTATATTATAGACTCATCAGGTTTATTTTAAATAATTCATAATTATGCACAAGCATGTTAATTTTTGACTCTTTTACTTGGTTTGTGTCTTCATGTGTAACTTCTAATCTATCTTAAATTTTTTAGCTGAATTACAAGTGAAAATATAGTTAAATTTATTTGCATCTAAAGCACAATACAAGACATTCATGGCTTTAGCATTGAGCTGGTCATTTTCTTATCAAACTCATCCCATTCACCTTTTGACTTAGGAGAGACAAACCATCAATTAACTTAGTGGATGTGTGAGATCCATTCACTATGATACTTCATATATCATAGTCAAGTACTTGGATAAATATTTTTATTCAAGCTTTTTAATAGATATAGTTTGACCCATTGAAAAGTGAAGGTCAGTTGGTAGATTGCCCCTCGATTAGAGATGTACCAAATTGGGCTGCCATAGATCTTTAGCTCTCGATGGTTAAATCAAGTAAGGACTAGAGCATCAGGCTCTAATACATTTGTTGCTCAGATGTGGAGCCCAAGAGGAGAGGTAAATTGGGTCTTTTAAAATTTTTAGTGTTTAGTGCTCATAAAGAATGTGCTCAACTTGATGAGTGAGGTGAGTTAATTAATTAAGACAAAAGATCAAATACAAATAACAAATGCACAAATATAGAACAATAAGGAAAAAAAATATGCAAGCACAGCAACACAAAGATTTATAGTGGTTCGATACTAACTTTGCACCTACATCTACTTCCCAAGTTCTAACTTAAAAATTCAATCCACTAAAAAAATTTTCAATTTAATACGTCAGATTACACCGATCCTTACTGTCCAAGCAAGAATACTTATTTTTTGGATACAAACAAACCGACAAACCCTTCGATTATAGGTTGGATCAATCTATCCGAGCTTTGAAACCCCAAAACTCAAACTCAATGTACAATAGCAAAGAAAAGAATATAAAATTTCATCATACAAAACTCTTTAAATGAGCACAATAAAATAATAAAAGCATAATACTCAAGGAGTAGAAGCCTTTATTGGACATCCTTGATGATTTGGATACTTGAATGCAGCTGGAGAGTAGTTGGTGAGCTGATTGAATGCTTTTTATCTCTTTTAGGATTTTCTTTCTCTTTCACAGATTTGAAATTGAATACTTCTTGGTTGCTTTGATTTCTCACCTCTAGAGAGTATTTATAGTCTTTGTTTAGTCTTGAGAGTGTTTTAGAGTCGGTTAAGAGCGTTGAAGTATGGTTAATGCACATTAAATATACCAAAAATGGGCTCAAAATTAGCCATTATGCATGTCTGCCCTATATGGGTCAACCCATGGGATGCCTCACTGGGAATGAATAGACCATGAGTCGCCTCATTTGGGCAGACAGAAAATCATGCTCTTTGTTTTGGTCCTAGCATTTTAGGGGTCGACCCATGGTCATTCCACTGCGTGCCACAAGCCAAAACAGTACGTGCCAGCTCCCAATACAAGGGATGATCTATTTGGGTCGTCTCATTTTGTTTCAACCCAGTTTTTCATATATTTAAAGTCTGAAATTGACCAAAATAGTATCAAACACTCTTAAATGGATTTGAATGAATTTGACACTTTCAAAAAGCTTCAAAAATATCTCCAACTTGAAAAATCTTCAACTTTAGCACTCTTGAAGGAGCTTTTCAAACTCAATATTTTTGAACTATCTGAAACAACAAAGTATTTTTCAAGGATAAGAAATTTATTAGTAGTTTCCTCGAATGGTTTGTGACCATCAAAATTAATTCTTGGGACAATATATCAAGCTCAATAATTAATTTTTTATGCAACCAACAAAATTCTAATATGTGCATTCAAATTAAAAAAAATGTAACATTAATTTCAAAATATGTACAAGTATTACAAAGTTTGTTAGCAAAAAAATATATATACAAGTATTATAACTATCGAGAGGTATATATATATATATATATATAATATATATATATGTATGTATGTATATATATATGTATTATATGTATGTATGTATGTATGTATGTATATATATATCAAGATACTGGGACTTCCTCCGTATTCACCTCTCATAAATGTGCATCATCTCTAGCTGTTATCGTAATGGCTCAGGCATAATATCGACCAGTGGAGAGGGAGGTGCTGGTGTGCTCGACCTATCAACATATGCTTGACATCTACCTTAGAATACTCTCAGTCGACCCCTATCTCTGGCCCTCCCATGCATATAATACTATAAGAAAATTCATTATTAGCGATGACCATCTGCCATTGCTAATAACTGAATTGCTGTCACTAATGCCGACATGGCACCATCGCTAAAAAATCATCAAAAAAGAGCTCGATAAAAAGTAGCATTAGCGATGGCAGAGGAGCCATCGCTAATAATGATATTAGCGATGATATTCCGTCGCTTATAATATTTTTCAGATTTGAAATTAAGAAATTTAAAAATAATAATAGCGATGATATTTCATCGCTAATAAGCTATTGCTAATATCTTTAGCGATGAAATTTCCATCACTAAAGCCATCGCTAATAATTATATTTTTTAAAAAATATTTTTAGTAATTATATTTATTAAAATTAGTTATATTTAATTAATAAATAATATATTTATAAAATCTTATAATTAAATTAACAAGCAACATATATTTACAGATATTATACCAACTAATAATTATCATCATCATAAATAAAAAACTAATATTATATGTTACATCAAAATTAAATTGTATAAATAACACTGCTTAAATTTTAAATAAAAAAATCAATGAAGATCGTCCTCCTCCTCTTCCTCCTGTATGTCCTCTGCATAGAGCTATCAATTTGAATTGGACCCATCAGGTTGGCCCACCCGTCATGTAAATGGGACAAGTTGAGTTCATGTTTAGCAACCTGTTTAAAAGTGGGTTAAATAACCCATCCCATTTGGGTTGCAGGTTGCGGTGGGTTTAGGATGGGTTGGGGCAAGCTGACCCATTTCTTTTTTTTAGTACCATTTATTGTTTTAGTACTATATTTTCTCTGTTTATATTACTGTTTTATTGATTTTTTGCTATATATCAATCTTAAAACTATTCAAATACCTTCCAAATCATATTTTGTGCTTCACAATCTACCAGTACTTCATTATGCTTGATCACTATATTTTCTTTATCCATAAAAACAACATGTGGATACTTGTCATCCTCTATTTATTTTGTTGTTTTAATACTACATTTCTTCTCTTTTTTTGGTACTACATTTTCTCTATTTGTATTGCTGTTTTATTTTTTTTTTGAAATTTTGTGGTTGGCCTGTTTAACCTGCAGCCCATGGCAGATCGGTTGGGTTGAATTTTCCAAACCCACCAATTAAATGGACCAGCCCACCCCCCCATTTAGAGGTGGGTGTGGTGAGTCGGGGCGGACGGGATAGGCCGACCCATCTTGACGGCTCTATCTCTGCAGCAGTAGATGGATAAGAGCCGGATGTCCCAACATCCTAAAATGAAAAAAATAAAATATTGTTAATAATTTATAACTAAATTAATTAAAATTATAAAATTATTACAATTAATATGCTTCAAGCTTAAACCTTTATGAGGGTATATTTTAATGTAATACTCTGATTCTTGAACAGATTATTCCTACATGTTGCGGCCAACTCTCCATCGCCTGTCGTCGGGAACGAACACCTACAAGACAAGTCTGCACTGACCGGATTTGTATCGATGGAGACCCTTCGATGCCTAAGTTAGAGAGAGAAGTTGGTGAACAGTAGATATCAAAATTCAGAGTAGCAAAATTCTGGCCAGAAGTGGCTTACCAGTCCTATTTTCCTTACCCCCTTTTATAGACGAGGTTCTTGTAACCGTCGGATGTGGTCCTGTATTTTATGATGCTAAATCATCGGGCCATAATCACATAGTAGGTCATTAATTTTCCAATTATGATGTCGTGATGTGCGGCTGGTAACCGTTCGTTATGGGTATGACATATTAAGCAGATTAGCCGACTGTATGTCGGTAGTAGGCACAGCCATTAGTTGATGATTCTGCTGTATTATCGGTCACCAACTATAAGTCAGTGATATTTGTTCAATCAGTTGATGAAGAGTCGGAGTGGTCAGTTCGATCGATGCTCCATCGAAGTTGTGCATTCGGTCAGTTGACTATATTTGAATCAGAGTCGATCAGTCGGAGTCATACGTTCAATCGATCGGCTATTGTTGAGTCAAAGTCATGGAGATCAAAGTAGGGTCGGTCGGTTTATCCTAATAGTTGCCCCCCCACTCCTGAGCCCAATGGTGCATTGCCGCATATACCACCACGTGGTCAATTATTTTGGATTAAAGAAGTTGTTGTCTATCATGTCGAATCCTGACTCTGTCACCACATTCTGGAGTACGATCGATCAACCATTTTGTCATCTTTGAGCTGTCGTATCAGCAGGAAGATCTGGTGTCATGCATCATTTGTGGAAGGTGAGCCGGTGCCAGATGTTATATCGAGAAGGCGAACCGACATCGTGTGATTTGATTCTGGCATGTAGATTTTCGCCACGCATCGAGGTATCATTGGGTCAGAGTTGTGCACGCAGATGGAAGTGACGTGGTTCAATCTGGTGCAGGTGTGTTGAACCGTCGGATCGATGATGGGTCTAGATGCTACCACGTGTCATCATCCGACGTTGTCTCAATCTGACCGCTTGCATCCAAGCCATTGGGCGTTCCTCTATATAAAGGACCACCGTCAGCCAGATATTTCCTTGCTGTTGTCTCTTCTAGCATAGAAGCTCTGTCAGAGAGCTACTCTCGTGCGAAAATATTCTTTATCATTTTCTTTTTTAAGTTTCCTTGAATCTTTGACAGTTCTTCTGATGAGCGAGATTCCTGCAGGGGTGGTTGGTCGGAAATTTTGGCCAACGACTCCCTGTCGAGCCCGAAAGTTCTCTCATTCTCGGGTCTGACTGTTGGTCGATTTCGAAAGTGGCATTGTGCTTCGAACCATCGTTAGTTTTTCACTCCTAATGTCGATGGTGGGGTCAACAACCCATTACCGTATATCTCGCATCCCATCTCAGCTGCATGATCAAGGTCATCTTCGATGTGGATGAAAATCTGAAGCCCTCCTCTAGCTCTTCTATGAGGAGGGTACGGTCGTCGACTGGATGAGACCCTCTCTGTTTTGTATGAGTGGGTCAAGTTGTTGATGTGGTTGGCCGAGCAATGTGATCGATCAATCATCTTCACAGTTCAACTCGAGTCGTTACATCCCCGAGCTGGAAGGTGGAGGTTGTCGAAGAAGCTGATCCAAGATGGGCCTGTCGATTTTTCAATGGTACAAAGGTGGCGATGAAGATTAGTCGGTGCTTCTGATTTTTCTTTTGTAAAGAAAGATGTGTAATCGACTTCGGTCTAATTTTGTAATCCTTCTTTTTGATAATGAAAGTACTTTTTTTTTGAAATACTTTTCTATGTCATTGAATTGTAGTGTCTGCTTGTAGAACAATCTCTGAGTGTAGATCGTAGATCCGACTATTTCACAGACTTTGTGGAATCTGCTAGTCATGTAATGTCTAACGTATTTAGTTAGGATAACGATGGCAAGTCGAATATCTGTCACCCAAAAGTTGAAATTTATACGTCGTGTTGTCTTATAAATGGTGGCAAGCTGAATATCCCTCGACTGGCTGTGGCCATGTCGATATGATTGCAATCCGACCTTGGTCATCTTAGCATTTTGCCTTTCTTAGTTGATACTAAGTCGGCAAATTAGCCAGCTGCTTCAATAGAGAGCCGACTATGAGGGTAGCACGACTTTTGTGGAGAAAATCTGCATCGCCGGTGCTGGCCTCCAGTTGAAGTCGATAAGTCGGTTCTGTAAGGGAACCAAAATATAGTTGGTGTCGAGATAGTCGATCCTCTAACTTTTACAATGAAAGCCGAAGTATATTCGATGTCGAGATGGTCGATCTTCTGACTTTTACAGTGAAAGCCGAAGTATATTCGGTGTCAAGATGGTCGATTTTCTAGCTTTTACAATGAAAGCTGAAGTATATTCTATGTCGCTTTAAAATCACAGTCGGAATGTCAGTTTTTACAAGAGGACCAAAATATAGTCGACACTAAAGCAGTTGATTCTCTAAGTAGTTGTATTCTGAAGGAAGTCGAGTAGAATAAAATATTCGTCATGCTTTTATTAGCTAATTGTCGAAACAACAACAGCATCATCTTGAGGAGTTTGAATTTCTCGAATATCTTTTTTTGAAGAAGTTATTACATTGAGTTGTTGTCATTTCGCCAACTCTTCTTCGGGAGTTATCCCTCAGTTCAGTCGTCCGAAGATCATATTGATGACTCCCACAGTCGGTTGAATATTTACAGCTTCCTCAGTCGGCTGGAGGTTGAGTCGATGGATCCCTCTGATATTTTTTGAGATAGCCTCATCGTATCAGGGCCTCTATTTCATCCTTGAGCTAGATGCATTATTCGGTATTGTGGCCGTGGTCATGGTGAAATCGGCAATATTTTTTTCGATCGTGGTTCCTCATTTTCATCGATGGAGGGTGCCGTAGATATTCCGCCCCTTTGATCTCCATGAGGATCTACTCACGGGAAGCAGAGAGAGGAATGTAGGAGTCATACCTGTCGTAATTCGACCTCGAACTCCGTTGTTGAGGCAAAGCTCGTTCATCGATAGGTGGACGACTTAATTCAGTCGGAGCTTTTTTTTTCTTCTATTTCTTCTTCTTCTGACTTTTACCTTCTGTCTGGTGTCGGTCAGAAGCTCCTTCATCTGCATGCATATTTTTTATACACGCTCCAGAAGTTTGGCATATGTCAGAGGAAGAGTCTTGTCTAGTGAATACGTGAATCGAGCCCCTCAAAGCTCTTTTCATGACCGATATGGCCATGTCTTCATTGAGGTCCCTGACCTCAAGTGTAGCCGCATTAAATCGGGCCATGAAATCTCAAAGTATTTCGATCTCTCCTTGTTTGATAGAGAAGAGACTATTTCAGTTTTTTATTGGCAGCCTCTGACTAGTACTGAAGTGGGCCACGAAAGAATGCTCCAGCTGCCCAAAGGAGTGGATGCTTCCTGACTAAAGCCCGGAGTACCAGGCCCGAGCAGCTTTTCAAAGTGTGATCGGGAAGCCGATGCATAGGAGGGCATCAGTTGCCCCCGAGATCATCATGAGAGCCTTGTAGCTCTCAAGGTGGTCAACTGGGTCGGTGGAACCATCGTAGGGCTCCATGTACGGTATCTTGAATCGACTCGGGATCAATTCATCCAAGATAAGTTGGAGAGAGGTTGGGCAGTATGAAAGTTGAAGTCATTCGAAGACTTCTGACCATCCATCTGAAGCTGGATGAGTCGACGGTCGATTTTCTCAAACTTACATTCATAGTCGTCGAGCCGTCGGTGGTGGGAGACTCCAGGGTTGAACCTCCCGATGAATTAAAGGGAGAGGTAGATGGTGTTCGCGGTCGTTTTCCTTTTGTGGCCTGATCCAATTGGGTAGGAGAGGGGCATTATGAATGGGGGGTGGTGCATCAAGGACACCGCGAGTGCCACTGCTCGTCTCGATGAGAGAGCCGAGATGGCCGCTCTGGTGGAGGAGACGGAGATCGCCGCAGATGGCGGCGACTGTGCCTGGATGGCTCTGAATGCGCCACCGGTTGCTCCACCGACGGATGTGGTGGTTGAGTCTGCTGCTGCTGGAGGCTTCTGACCGCCTCCATAAGAACAGTCATGTGCTGTATGAGTGCAGTGATCTGGACATCCGTGGTGACCACAAGATATGAGGAACAAGGCTCTGCTACTGGAGGAGGGGGAGGAACCTCTTTCCGATGGGAAGAGTGTCTCGCCGATCCGATTGCAGTCGAATGTTGGGTTCTGATTTTCTCCATGGTGAATATTGTCTCTTTTTCACTTACCTGGTGCACCAATCTGTTGGGACAACTCCCTGTCGCCTGTCGTCGAGAATGAATACTTGCAAGATAATGTCCACACTGATCGAATTTGTGTCTAGTGGGGATCCTTCGATGCCTAAGTTAGAGAGAGAAGTTGGTGAACAGTAGATATCAAAATTCAGAGTAGCAGAGTTCTGGCCAAAAGTGGCTTACCAGTCCTGTTTTTCTTACCCCTTTTATAGATGAAGATTTTGTAACCGTCAGACGTGGTTCCATATTTTATGGTGCTAAATTATCGAGCCATAATCATGTAGTGGGTCATTAATTTTTTAATTATGATGTCATGATATACGGTCGATAACTGTTCGTGATGGTTATGGCATATTGAGTAGATTAGCCGATTGTATGTCGGTAGTAGGCACGACCGTCAGTTGATGATTTTGCTGTATTGTCGGTCACCGATCATAAGTCGGTGATATTTGTTCAATCGATTGATGAAGAGTCGAAGTCGTCAGTTCGATCGATACTCCATCAAAGTTGTGCATTCGGTCAGTCGGCTATATTCGGATTGGAGTCGATCAGTCAGGGTCATATGTTCGGTCGGTCAGTTATTATCGAGTCAGAGTCATAGAGACCAAAGTCGGGGTCGGTTGGTTTATCCCAATACTACATATTCCATTCAACGATACGAAGCTATAGACATTCCTATCTAGTACTTCATTAGATGGTTAAATTGAATTTTGACCCTCTGGATACTCCCTCCCTCATGTTTGAAGCCTAAATTGGCACGAATAGATATATTTTGATATACTCTAATTCTCGAACAGATTATTCCTACATGTTCCATTCGATGATACGAAGCTATAGATACCTCCAGCTTATTCATCGAATAGTTAGATTGAATTTTGACCTCCTGATATCTCTTCTTCCCACCTCAAGCCTAAACTAGTACGGAGGGATATATTTTGATAT
Source organism: Elaeis guineensis (assembly GCF_000442705.2). Lineage (NCBI taxonomy): Eukaryota > Viridiplantae > Streptophyta > Magnoliopsida > Arecales > Arecaceae > Elaeis > Elaeis guineensis. Next base: position 185,384,610 of record NC_025993.2, on the reverse strand, counting down.
ATTCCTTCGATTTTCAAACAGATTGTTGCCACACATCTCATTCGATGATACAGATATATCTACACCTCCATCCCATTCATTGGATAAGAAAATTGATTTTTGACCCTTAGATCTCCTTCCTTCAACTCAAACCTAACTATGTGAAGCTTCTAAAAATAAAAATATAAAACAAGTAAAAAAATTATTAATATTGCTTGACTTATCTGCTATGATGATTGTGATAATGAGCTCAGCTGATCATACAATTGTAGGTTCTAGAGAATCTTAACCACCATGTGTGGATGGCGTTCCAGAAATTCTGAGGTCGCTGGTAAAACAACCTCTGCACGACCTCCTCAACATGTGCATCACCCCATGTCTGGGTCATCAAGGCTTGAGAAGAGGACGTCGAAGACCAGCGAGCAGCTGGAGGGTCAAAGTTATGCCCGAATCCTATGATCCGGCTCCTACTAAACCCCTTGATGGTCCTGAGTCTCAAGATCAAGAAGGAGGTGAGAGGATGGGTCCTCACTGTGCCATGCTACAACGTACTCCATGTAATCTATCTACACAGTTTAAAAATTAATTAGTACTGTTATACATATCAGTATATATAAAAATTTAATAAATAATATTTTATTTTATCGTGGTTCATCTGGATCTAGAATCTAAGTAATTACTAATACTCCTAAACTAGTGTGTGGCCTCATACAACTGTAGCTGTCGTGATACATGATCCAACTACCGTGTCTACAATAAATAAAAAATCAAGTTAATAAAAACTAACATATGATCAACTAAATATAAGATTAATATAAGTTTAGAATTTTTATCAATTTATCTGCTTTAATATGTATGCGAACGGAGCTATCGGTGTGTGTGATCGGATTCTGCTGCACAGTCGTTCTGTTGGGCCTTCTGCCATCTACCAGAGTACTTTTCACTACTCCACTGGTCACAGAGGACTTTCCATACGTCCATCGCATCCAATGATCCATAAAAGACTTTCAGTCTGATGGTGACTCAAAATTAAGAACTTAATGGTGGCCTACCTGAGGTGGTATAGTCCATCTCAGAGCCTACATATGGCAACCTCTTCGAAGGTCCAACGGCTGGCCTCTTCATCCTTAGAAGTCTAGAATCGGTAGTATGATTACAAATAAAGGATGACATATATTAATAAATAGAATATAAATGTTTATAATATGATCACAAGATGTTATAATTTTTTCAAAAAAGAAGGAATATTTTCAAGCAAAACTACAGACATTAAATGCATGTTAAAAAGGGTGACTATGTGGCCCAATAAGTAGAGCTATCAATTTAGGTTGGCCCGCCCCGCCATGTAAATAGGGCGCGTTGGGTTCATATTTTAGCAATCCATTTAAAAGCGGGTCAAATGACCCCCTCGTTTGGGTTGGCGGGTCGGTGCATGCAGGCCCACTGATTTTGTTTAGTAAAACTTAATGTCTTGACTCTTGTCTAGTTATCCATCTATATTGTTTAGTAAAAATTACCAATCCTCGAGGATGTGGAGAGGAGAGACAAGGGTTAACAGTTTTTTTATTTTTTTTTTTTTGAGGGGGAGATTTTGGCAGGTTGGCCCGTTTAACCAGTAGCCCATAACAGGTCGAGTGGATTGGAGTTTTTTCAACCCATCCGTTAAATGGGTTAGCTCGGCCGCGCTCAATTTAAAGGTGGGTCGGGGCAGATCAGAACATGTCAGAGTAGGTCGACTCGTCTTGACAGCTCTACCAATAAGATAGGATGGTATATTTTTACTGCACCATATGCAGTGCACAAAGAATTACCTGTCAACTAAAACTCTTTGTAGCCCAATCCTGTCCCTAATTTTTTGGTAGGACATAGACCGGCCCATTTCATTCGTTTAACAATTGATCATTGAGTCAATCAACATCTCTTGTAACACAAGCCCGACCCTATTTTTGGTAGGAATAGACCGGCCAATTTTGTTCTCTCTCAGACCACCGTATCAAAAATTTGACGATCAAGATTAAATAACACTTAGGAATTAGGGTTTCGCCCTCCTCCTACTCTCTCTTTGTAACCCTACATCCCCACCCCTCCCTAGTCACCGTCACATCTACGAAATCTCTCTCTCTCTCTGTGTCTCTCTGTTCTTCAAGCGATGAAGAGTTCTTAATTTGTGTTACGGAGATGGATTATATCCATTGATGATGGAAACACAACCCTCTAAGAAGTTCTGAGCGATTTCGTTCTTTTAACATACTAATATAATCTGCTAACGGTAATTTTTTTTTATTTGTCGTCTTTTTGGTTTTGTATTTTTTTCCCGTGATGGTCCTTTAATTTATATCTTAGTTTTTTAAATCGAATCCAACAATAAAGGTTGAATTTTTCCTTCAAGAATTTGATCTTGGGGGTCCGAGGTGACGAGAAAATTCAAGGTCTGTCAATCCATTGATGATTGCAAGTGATGTAGTCATGAAATCCTACAGGTTCTGACCCCCCATCATATCCACCGTTCAAACCTTTTTTTCTTTTCTACAGTTTCAGGTTTTTGAGATATTGTCTTATGTTTGGAACCTTAAAATGTATAAGGTTTTATTTTCACATCTAATAAACTTTTATTTAAGAAACAAAACTTCTTACACTTTTGCTAATTACTTGTTGTTTTTCTCACCAAATAATTAAGGCCAATCTTTTGGATGCTTTTGTGTTTGAGAATCTTCTTTTTGTTCTTACAAAGAAGAGTTTTACCTTTGAAAGTACAAAAAAAAAAAAGAAAAAAAATCTAGTTTAGACTAATATTTATGTAAATATTACTTTATGTGTCATTTGAGTGCTGATTGTTGGAAACCTCCTTATTATTCATGCTGGCCCTTATCTTATCAGCTGATATATTTGGAGACTATTAAATCAATATACTGGATGAATCTCTACTTACTATAATGTTATTATGAATTTTCTAATTGTTATGAATGTTATTATGAATGTTTTAATTGCTATGAATGTTTGGCTTCATTGTTCTGAATTCCAAGAAATATAGTTGGGATGTTGGTGTTTACCTTGCTCATGGCAAACATTAGAAACTAGAATATAAGCCTGATTAAGCTTGAACTGAGTCAGACCAGGCCAAGCATGATCAAATGTATGTTAGGTCAAGCTTTGATAGATTACTTCTCTCACTGGAAGTCATATTAAGAAGCTTTTGAGTGTGGTAAATCTTTTCGTACATGGTGGTGTGGAGAAACAGCAAAGCTCCAATAAGTTAGATTGAGGCATGGAAAGAAACTTGACTAAATGGTAATACTTTTTTAAAAAAATTGAAATAAGATTGTTCTTGACGAGTCTCCAACTCTCTATATGCAATTGATATATAATAGGTGGTGCTGCATGCAAAAAATTATTGTATTTTGGAGTAGTACTGTGAAGCTTTTTCCTTGACTAAATTGTGGTTGGATGATGTTGATGGTTGGTGACGTATGAAACGATGAGGTTCTAACTTGTTCCATGAGTTATTCTTCAAAGATTAACTAGCAAAATTAAGTAGAAAATAAAATTAAAGTATATAAGATTGTTAAAAGATATATTTAGAAAAGATTCAATATGGCACATGATTTCAGGACCTAGCTTTCCAGGAGCACAATACCCTCAGCCTATTCCTTGCCCTTTTCCAGGTGGAGGACCTAGCATATGACAAGCTAAGAAGTACAGGGGGCTCATCTCAATGCCGACCAAGATCTATCATACCATTTGTAGGGGGAATTGTTGTGTGTTAGATGTTTTGGAAAAATGTGGATAAAGATGAATATATTTTGAAAGTTCTCACAAAATAAAATCTCTTTGATGGATGATATTAGTCATTTTCAAATTTCAATTAAGAAAATTATAGAAATTAGCAAGCCAAAAAGGTAGGATTTCTAACTCTTATCTAGTGATAAAAACGAATTAAAGACCTTTAAGTTTAAAGAGGGACATTGTAGTTAAAGATATATTCATCTTGGTTGCAGGATATTGCCACTACTGGTCTTGAAGCCTGTGAGGCCCTCAATTTTCAGTGAAAAGTTCTATCCGGAACTAGAGAGGATCCTGAATCTCTAATGGATACCCTTGCATATTATAGAAGAAACAAAGAAGTGCAAAATGAAGAAGAAATGAATCAACCTAATTCTTTCTCTTTAAGCATTTTAAGCATTTTAGTCAACTCAAGCATTTTAAGCATGTGATCATTCAAGCATATACTCAACCTAATTCTTTCTCTTTTTGATCGCATCAAAAAGCACAAGGGAAGGATCAAGTTAAATTTTCAAAATTTAACTTTCAAAATTTTTTGAAAATCAACATCAATCATCAAAATCATCCAAAAAAATCTAATTTTCAAAATTTTATTTAAGTTCTCCTCCTTTCAAATTTAACTAGAGTTTAACTTATAAATTAGGGCCAAGACTTCTCCCTTTTTCTTAAAAATATAAATACAAAAATACTTCTCAATTTCAATTAAAAGTACTTGGACTTTGAAGATAAAATTTTTGAACAATATAGTCTTGAAGATTTTTTTTTTTCTGATATTAAAGTAGATCATTCAAAAATATATCACAAGAGTTTACCTCAAATAATGTAATAGCAAGAATATAACCATAAAAATTCAGATTTGAGACATAATATATATTTCTTTTGCCAAAAGATAATGCAATAGAATTTAAGGCAAATAGACTATTTGATACCATTATGAGAATTA